>NC_062285.1:112263317-112566347 GCF_902655055.1 Lutra lutra
ACATACACACAGGTTACTACACAAGATCTAAGAGTCAAATTAACCTGCTTATGTTATAAGCCAGCGTAACAGAATTGAGCAAACAGTCAAATGTACTATCCTAGTCAGTGATTTGAACACATTTTCTCATTAATAAATCAAGCAAACAAAAAATCAGGAATTGTAAAGATTTGGATAATATAATTGCACTGGGTAAGATAACAGATAAACCTCAAAACATGGTCTCTTAACTGGTGAAGTAGTGATTCGGGGATATAGACGGCCTCCGTCTCTTAGCTCCACCATCATCCAGGGCAGTGCTTCTCAACCGGGAAAACTGGAAGCTTAACCTTCTATGGGAAATTTGGGGATATCTAGGAACATTTCTGGTTGTTTCAACTGGGTGTTTTTGGTATCCAGCACATAGAGGCTAAGGATGCTTGTCAACATTCTATAATGCACACGAAAGCCCCCGCGATAAAGAAGTATTAGGTCTCCAGTGTTTACAATACTGAGGTTGAGAAATCCTGCCCTCTAACTTTGTAGTCCTCTACTGGATTTAAGTATCCAGCCAGCAGATGAGGAAGAATGGGAGACTCCCAGTGGAGTCTGACAGGGTCTAGAAACCTGGAGATGCACACCCCAGACACTGGGGGCCAGGGCACCATGTCACTGGCCACATGGGCTGCTGTGCTCTCAGGTCCTACTGGGCCACTCCAGCCCAGAGCTGGTAAAAACTGCCTCCATCCCAGGGGCAACTGGTAGTTTTCTGTGATCTTGGTAGGGCTGGAACAGGGGATTTGGCAAGACTGTCAAACTCCTCAGGTGATTCTGTAACCTAGATCTATTATTAGCCAAGGGAGAGAGCCACTGACTCAGGGAGAACCTACTGAATCTTATGTTAATAGCTTCCCAATCATCTATATGTTACACAAATATAAACAGATACAAAGACATATATTTTATTTCATTACATTGTTCATTAAAATATAGGATTAAACCAAATCTAATTTTTTTGTTGCCTTGATTTTTCATTATCATCGTACCACAGAAATCCCTCTAGGTCTTTTAAACAATAATTACAGCTATATTGCAGACCTCAGGTGTCTCAGGTTTCCAGATTTGTGGCACTTTAAGTAATGAAAACAAGCATTATACATATAATCTTCTGTACCAATGCTTTTATTTCTTTGCCATGTGTACTGAAGTAACTTAAAGGCTATGTTTATTTTTGATGTTGGTAGATACTGTCAAAGTATCTTCCAAGTGGTCTGTAGTAATTGACATCCTTGGAAGCACTAAATTTTGATATGCATGCATGCATTTGGCCCAATGTGACAGGCAAAAATTGATATACCACTGTTGCCTTATTTTTTACTTTCCTGGTGTATGTTTGGTTATTCCAATTTTCTTTTTTGTGAATTTCCTCTTTTTTCTTTTGACCATTTTCATGTTGGAGTGGGTGTTGTTTTTTCCTACTAATTTGTAAAAGGCCTCTCTATAGTTGGGGCATTAATTCTTAGATGAGCATATATATTGCAAATATTTCCTTCTTTTTATCACTTGCTTATGATGTCTTTTGCCATAAAAATATGTTTAATCTTTACTCCATTATATTATATCTTCTGTTTTATAGATGCATGTTTGCAATTTTTAAGGATTGTGATCATATGAGCAGTTACAAGAAATATTTATTGTGAAATACATAAAACTACAAAGAAATATCATGAAGGAAGTAATAATTACAAATAATCACTCCCCAAAAGCATTTGATATATCATGTCCCATATAAATATGTGAACATAAATATATGTATTTATTTTTAAGGTAAAATGCTCTATGCTTTTGAAGAAAAACAAAAATGGACTTCATGTTTTATCAGCGTGCATTTTATTCTTTTAATGTGTTATGATCCTTTACCTATGTCATTAAATGTTTATCAATGCAATCCATCAACATGCTATTGACCTTATGAATATTACATCATTGACTTAAGAACACAAAACTAAAGTTCATGATAAAGATTTCTAATATCCCATCACTTTAGAAATATGCAACTATCATTCCTATAGCAAAAAGTTTTGGCATGTTCATGTTTGTCTTCTTAGAATGAATCTTCTGAGTTATAGTGGTATTAAAGGTCAGGAGAACTCTTAAGAGTTTATTTTTTTAGATAAGTTTCAAGTTTACAACAAAAATGGAAGTATTTATAGATTTTCATATATTCCCCGGTCCCATAAATGTATAGCTTCCCCAGTCATCAGTCTCATTCAGAGGGGCACCCTTTTTTACCAAGAATGAACCTACACATCATAACCATTCAAAGTTCATAGTTTACCTTAGGTTTCATCCTTACTATTGCATATTCTGTAGGTTTGGACAAATGCATAATGATGTAGAGCCATAATTATACCATGCAGAGTATTTTCACCACCCCAAAAATCATATGTGCTCTGCCTAGGTCTTAAAAAATTTTAAGAATTTGGTGCTTAACAAAAAACTTTCAGAGGGACGCCTGAGTGCCTCAGTCAGTTAAGCATCCAACTCTTGATTTCTGCTCAGGTTATGAGCTCAGGGTCATGAGATTGAGCCCCACATCAGGCTCTGTACTCAATGGGGTGTCTGCTTTTCTCTCTCTCTCTCCCTCCCTCTGCTCCTCCCTCTACTCATGCTCTCTCTAAAATAAATAAATAAGTCTTAAAAAAAGAAAAGAAAAGAAGGTAAATAAATCTTAAAAAAAAACTTTCAAAAAGTTACAGTGATATATACTGAAGCAACAAAAATGACATGGTCTTAGACCCACATATTTACTAATATTGGTTCAAGATAGTATCATTCTATTACTATAGTAGTGAGCAAATAACAAATAAAACTTGGAGTTAAGCATAAAGAATTTTTCTTATTTAAAAAAAACTAGAAGGGAAAAAGGCATAGATAATGAATTAATGATGTCATTGCTGCTGTGATTCTTATCATTAATATGGAGACTAGAAAGGGAGAAAGAGAATAAAACCATGTTAAATATTTCATCATCATCATCTCAAAACTTATTGTTTTCCTATCTTAATGAAGAAATAGAGTTCAAATATTTTTCAAAATATCAAAAGGAAACACCAGGAAGTTAAAAACATAATATATGAATCTCAAGTCACTTGCAGAGAATATAATGTTCTAAATGATAGAAACTTCAGCAAAAATCATTTAAAAAATCAGGATTATGGCTAGGAAGCACACAGGAAGTATCAAATAAGTTTACAGAAGTACGGACAAATTGGATTTAATAACTATGAATGTATAAAATCCCTTATTAAGAAAAATATCTTGATAACATATCTAAAAGATATCTAGCTATATTTCATCTTTCCCGATCCCTGCTTTCCAATTTCCATATCAAATGCAAAGATGTATTTTTAAATTGATTCAAAAAGATTTTTTTAAAAAAAGAATTAAAAGAAAAAGAGAGAGGGAAGAGAAAGAAAAAAAAGTGGGGCTGGAAAGGGGAGAAAAGAGCACTGTGAAAGAAAAGAAACAGGGTAGGATGCTCCCAGCTGCCCAACACCTGAGATTAAAAACATTGTACATGAAGTGGAGAGAGGACGAAGCAGCTTCCTAATTTATCTGATGACCTGAGGATTGCTCAATTCTTCTTCGGAAAAGCATACATGAGGCAATGTATCTCTCTAGGTCCTTTTCTATCACTCATTCAGATTGGTAGAACTTCCTACCAAACCGAATTCCAAGAGACCTTGGTAAATAGTTTTATACACCTGAAGTTCTTTAACATTTACTATTGTGTTTTTATCTTTCTTAGGAGGGGAAAACAAAAAGATGGATATAATAAATTGTGACTGTTAGCTATTTTTCTCAAGAAAGCTATTCCAAGATATGTGTACACATTTCTCAGAAAGATAAATTTCATATAATTACAGTAAATGGAGCATGCAGTGCTTGTGAAGTTCCAGTAAGAAAACTTGGTTGAAAAATCCCATCAGCTTGCCTTTCTGGCTCAAACTGGAGGACAAGGAAACACCTAATCATTAAATCTGTTTTAATTAGGTAATGAAGTTATAATTGGATTCTCCCTGGGACAGGTTATAAAATATCTAAAATATTCCTTCCATTTTAGAAAGTAAGCAGTCTGTAAGCAAAATCCTCTCACTAGTCTCCCATAAAATGTGAAAGATCCAGTTAGCAAAGTATTTTGAAATTATCTATTGTGTAAGAAGAGAACCAAACCCAACACAGTAAGATTGGGACCTCATGAGATTTTATGGAACTGAGCTACTCAGCTCATATTCATGACATCTGTTTGGAGCTACAGGGCAGAACATTCAAAATGAAGTAAAGAGAGAAAGAAAAAAAATGAAGTGAAGAGTATCTAAGAACTTTCTCTGTCACTTCCTTTATCTGCCCATTCTCCTCTAGTCCTGGGAAACAAAGGTGCTGCCCCTCCAGAGGGCTAATGGGAGCTAGAGAGAGATTTACACGAATTCCTGGGCAATGAAACATCCTTGGTATTTTGGATATTTCCATTGTTTTGGCTTCACATCTCTTTTGATGCAAGATATGGCACAACGGTGAGGAATAGTAACTTAGAGTTTGTAACCTTTCCCCTCAGTTTTATCACAGAGAATTCACGAGACATGAAAAGCCTCTTGAGGTTGCTTCCAGCATTTTAGAGATCATCTAAGTGACATGCAGAAGTAAATCAAAAAGCCTGATAGTAGGAGACAACTCTTCTGTATTTGTAATAGAAAACAGAGACTGGCATTGGGAAGGTTAGGGGCCATACACGATTAAAGATTCTTGGTTGATGTTGGTGATCAAGAAGATGACTATTTAAAGCATGAATTAATAAGAGACACCTCCACATTTCAGCTTTAAAATTATAAAGAATCCTGACCCAGAAAGAAAAAAAGAAAAGATAAATTCAATATTTTAGATGTAGATTATATGGGAGAGTGAATATATGCAGCTAAAAAGAGAAGGGGAAAAAAAAGTCCTAGCTATCCAGAATCTGTCTCTCCCTATAGGAATAGCTAATAGAGGGAAGGCTAAACACAATACAAATTAAAATTCTATGCTTACACACATCTTATGTTATCACTTTCAACCATGAGTAACTCTGTTTAATATGTGTGAGTTAATCTTTCTGTTTTTACAGATAAGGACGTGCAATTTCTGAAATAGGGCCTTGAAACTGAGTTGAACAAATGTATAAATTAATTAAGTTAAAATTAGTGCTCTGAGGTTCAGAGACTCAAAAAATTATTGTCCATGTGGAAAAGTCACCTTCTAAATATACAATTAAAAATAATTAATTCCAACATGAAACTTTCATTGACAAAAGAGTAGGAAAAGTCTTTTTCAAACTGTATTTTGAAGGTTTAATGTGTGATTTATTAGGAATAGTTACGTGTCTGTGGAAAAGGAAAACATTTTAATATTCATTGATTCCAAGATGGGTTCCAACCAAGTAAAACCAAAATACTGTTAAGAATTAGAACTGAATGTTTAGGCATAATTCTATTTTGTTTTTGTTTCTCCCCCACCAAAAAAATTTAACTTTTTGAGCTTCCAACTAGAAATTGGTAGCATATCAAAATTAGGTAAAATTTCTATGGCAAGCCCCTTTTTTATGAATTGGAAACAATATAACCTCGTCAAATCAGAATAAACTTAGTTCAGATATTTTTTCCATGCTTTCCTTTACCCTCAATTTCTAGTAATCTTAAGAGTTAAATGGCACAACAGTTGGGGTGGGGAGTGAGATAAGGTTGGTTCTGGTCTCATATCTTTTGTCTATACTGTTTATTATGTTTCCATCCTACCACCTACTGTGAAACTATCTATATCCCTCATTCCTCATAATGGAAAAATGGATACAAATCAATGGGAAAATTGCCAGTCAAGAATAAAAGCACAGGTATAGTTAATAATATAACATATGAGAAAGTATCAAAATTAGTGAGTAAATGATGATGTGATAATATGTTAAGATATTTCATTGGTTATTTGGAAAATAAATCACATTTTACCCATACCACATATCAAGCACAGAAGAAATTATGAAATGAATAAGTTATTTAAATATAAAATGCTGAACTATAAATTAAATATCTGAATGAAGATATTCTAACCTTAAAAATACAAGATCCCATGAAGTCTTAATGAGCTTCACTCACATATGAGGCTAAGGGAAGCATTAAATTTACTGGGGAGGTTGCATGAAAGGGGGTGCAATGCCTTCTAGGTGAGTAGCAGATGTTAATGGCAGAGATGCATCGATTTGGCTCAAAGGATAAGGATCATGGATAAGAGGCAATTTAGTGAGATAACTTGCTTCCTTACTGAACTTCCAAAGAATCTGTTGGTCTGTAGTCAATGAACTGTGAGTTAGATTATCTAGGGACCTACAGGCTGTTGAAGTAGACAATTTCATGTCTCTTTCAAAAATGGGTAAGTGAAAGTTTACTGTGCAGAAGGCACTTGCTACATTTACATAACTAGTCATGGCAGAACCACTGAAGATTTGAAACCAGGCTGCTAAAATTTAAGTCTTTTCCCTCACCCTCCCATGACATGCCATATTCTGACAAATAAGGAAGACACAGCAGTACAGCTAGAGACCTGGCGACTAATTCAAATGTTTTTGTTCCTATGCTCATTTGTTCTCCATTCAAAACAATTCTATACCATATTTAGATATTACCACACTGTTTCTTTGTTTTTGTTTTTGTTTTTTTAACCATTGTTTTTAGCTCTTTATATGAGTTATCTCCCCTCTTTTGAGGAGAAACTTTTGAACTCTCTGAACTGCCTAAACATATTTTTTGTGGAGAGAAGTACCAAGGATTTTGTCACAATGAACCAGTGGTATTAATATCATACTTAATTCTGCATTGCTTTAAAGAGGGTATTTAGTGAACATATTTGAACAAGGGTTAAGGTATAGATTTTTAAATCCGTTACATATTTAAGCTAAAGAGGATAATATCACCAAAGGAAAAGACATAAGACAGAGCCTTGAAGAAGGAAAAACACTTATGTGGATTTATCCAAATTTAATCCATGAATCATCCATGTAAAAATCAACTTGGTGCTCATAAAAGTGAGCTCCTCAGCTGGGAGGCAAAGCAACTAAAAAAGAATATTAGTCAGGTCCAGGATATTACATTTTTTAAAGCTCTGCATTAGACTTTTCTTTTCATAAACTAGAATGTGAGATCCACTCTGGTACAGGATTGGTAAAGGAGGAAGAATTTGCAATGAGGAACTTAAAAGAAGTGATCAGAGCATTGACAGAAAAACTAGAAGTAATTCAGAAGATAATCATTTAATTTGTTGAATCAAGAATTCAGATACTAGAGGGCACCTGGGCGGTGCAGTCAGTTAAGCATCAGACTCTTGTTTTCAGTTCAGGTTATGATCTCAGGGTCCCAAGATGGAGCCCAGCATCTGGTTCTGCACTCAGCATAGAGTCTGCTTGAGATTCTCTCTTCCTCTCCTTTTCCCCCTCCTGCTCATGCTCTCTCTATCTAGCTCACTCTAAATAAATAAATAAATCTTAAAAAAAAAAAAAAAAAACACACAGAATTCCAATACTAGAAATAAAGAAAATAGTGGAATTATAATCTCATATTAATATACTAAAATTCATAAAAAGTCAAAAACGAAAGAATAGGAAGTTGGATTGAGAGAATACAATATCTTTGAGAGAATTTCCAACTTCTAGTCATGTTCTAATATGGAAAATAATGCAAGTGTACTGTTGGAATAAGAGGGGAAAAAATCTTAGTTAATAATGGTCACCCTTTCTTGAAGAACCATAGTGCAGTTTATTATATTATGAAGCAATTAACTATAAAGAGGAAAATATACAAATTGAATGGTGAATGGGTGTCTTCTCCGAAAGTTCTAAAAGGCCAAATATGTATTATTTCTTGGCTTGAAATAACCCTGCCAGGAATATTTTTACTACAGAAATAGGGAAATGCTACAAATCAGTTACCTCCTACCACCACCAAACAAATGGTAAACACCTGTCCCAAGTAAAAGGGAAATAGAAAAAAAAAAAAAAAAACAGAGAACAATACTGAGAGCTCCGAATAGGGATGTTTTCTTAGGAGAGAACAAAATATTAAAGGATTAAGTACATAAAGTTTAGCTAAACAAAGCTTAAAGGGAAATATAATAATTATCTAGAAGTCTGTGTTAAACATCATTGAAAGAGAGGATTGCAGCATGGCTCCAGGTATAAAATAAGGGCTAAAGTGATTAATTATAGTGTAATTCATCAAAGCTTACAAGTGAAATATTTTTCAATGTAAAAATTATTAAAAGTCTATGGTTGAAAAAAAAAAGCCTATGGTTGCGATAATTTTTATAGGTATTAAAAATGCCAGAAATATTTGCCTGCAATTAAAAAAAAATTACTCCAACAAATAAACTAGGAGAACTAATAAAACTTGGGTACAAAAACTACTTTTCCATTCTATTAGTATTGTGATCATTATCATTGTTAATAATTGGCAAAATCTAAGGTATTTTTCTATAAGAAGAGAGTTATACTCATGTTATTCATATACATTTGGTATGATAATAAATAGAAGCCTGAAGGATATAGACATTTTATGTTGTTTAAATGTAAAAGTTTCAATTATTTTTAATGTATGAGTTTTTAAATTTGAAAGTTGTAATAAGATATATATTCAGAAATTACAAAGGAAAAAGAAAAGTCTATTCTACAACTATAATTAGTAAAAAAGAAAAAAAAGACTAAGTACTGGAATACTTTCACACTGAAATTTCATGTATGTAGTAGCTTAGATTGAATTATGTCCAAATCTTCTCACTTCTTAGAAGAGGCATATAATTTAAAAATTTTTTTAAAAAATCCTATTTCAGGTTTAGTAGGGCCTATTTTGTATTCATTCTCATGCTTGAATTGCTATGACTATGTCAAAAGAATAGACATATTTAGGGCTGAATGAAATTTCTTTATAATGTTTTCCATGGACTGAGCTATTTCTTAGAACAATTGGGAACCATTAAGCAGCTATACCCAGAGGTTTTATAGGTCTTTTGTTGCAAGTTTAAAAATGTAATGCTACATAGGGGAGTATGATATGCCAATTTTTTCTTATGAAAGTTCTTTGCATTTTAATATTGTATAAGTATTATGCATAATTTGGCTAGCTCACACTCAAGACCATCACCTCTAAATAACTCTGACTTTAAAAAGAAAAAAAAAAAAGTACCATGCATTTGAGAATTTAAATCAGTTTATGAGACTGAATCAGTTCAGCCTGAAGAGTATATCTATTTTAGCACAAGTTCTAGTATTATTACATTTCATAAGCTAGCCTTTATTTAAGATTTTGTTGTCCTTCTATTCTTTCCCGTAATAACCAGTTTCAATGAAGAGTGTATTATGGTGTATTATTAACCCATTTACTCTCGGACTTCCCTCCTACCTATCTTTTACTCTGCCTCTTTAAGCTGTCAGTCCGTTGTATTCAATGGAGCATCAGAAAATACCAGGTTCTTTCAGCAGCACAGCAGGTGCGCATTTATGAAGCGAATCTGATATATTCAGCAACAGTCAACAGATTAATGTCACTGCTCACAGCCCTTGTTAGGAGAAAAGGGGAAACCTTCATATAAAAATAGAAGTGCTACTTCTTTCACACATTTAAAGAACATTTTAAACAATGTGATGAGACAGTCTCTCCAGACTCCTTAGTGACACCAGGATTTGGATTTTTCAGCTAATTCCTAGACCCATTTTGGCTTTAAATATATTAATCACTTGTTCATTTAATTTAGATTCAACTGGACTATAGATAATGGCAAAGATGAAGGGGACTAAAACGTAGATCTAAAAATACAAAGACTACTGTTCCAGTCTATTTATATGACTTTCTATAGAGCCAAATGAATTCTAAAATTGACCACTTCCTTTTTCCTTGCTTTGTAACAATAATAATAATAATAAATTAAGTAATAAATAATATCCAGGAAATGTGAATATTTTCTAATTTTTCAATCTTAGTTGTTTTCCAATTTTCTTCTCCTTTATTTTCCCATTTTTCATAGTAATAATTTTGTTTAAGTTTGACACTTTGCTTCCTAGAGTAAAGATTACATTTCCCAAACTCCTTTTCAGGCCTTGTGACTAATTTTTAGCCAATGAGATGTCAGCAGAAAAGCTGCAGGGCAGGGCAGCTTCTGGAAACCCTTTCTTAAAGGAAATTCCATGTGTGTTCTCTGCCAATAATTTGTCATCCCCACCTCTAATATGGAACATGCAGGCTTTTATGTTGCACACAATAAAAAAGGTATGGTGTGGGGCATCTGGGTGGCTCAGTGGATTAAGCCTCTGCCTTCAGCTCGGGTCATGATCCCAGGGTCCTGGGATCGAGCCCCACATCTGGCTCTCTGCTCAGTGGGGAGCCTGCTTCCTCCTCTCTCCTCCCTCTCTCTCTCTCTCTGTGATCTCTGTCTGTCAAATAAATAAATTTAAAAAAATAAAAAAATAAATAAAATAAAAATAAAAAAGGTATGGTGTGTACAGTAGGGCTGAGCAAATAAGTAAATGAATAGATGATAGAGGAAGCCAGATTTCTTGCTGTCATAGAGGGAAGTTACAAATGAGCAAGAAAGGAAGTTTAGAATAAACGTGTTATTGTATTAGAATCACAGACATGAAGAATAAACTCATGTTTAGTTAACATATAAATACACATGTATGCACATTCAAATGTATGTATATATATATTCATATATGTGTATACACATAGAGGATAAATAAGTATAAATATCTGCATATAAATGGGTTAATATATGTTCATATACTACCTAGTTCTGCCTACTGAGAGAGTCTACAGTCACACCTCAGAAGCAACAACCACATCTAGCACCCACATACTGGTTTCTAAGTATCTTTTTCATGAAAGATACTTATTGGAGAAATGGATTATTATAAAATGGAGCCAAGGGAAATACAAGATTATTTTGGAATATCTTGAAGTACCAGAATGCAAGGTGTCTTAAAAAACAAACAAACAAACAAAAACAGGAGGGTGACATGTCAAAAAAAATTGAAACGAACCTTAAATACCTCCTGGTAGTCAAAACTGTAATTATTCGAACAACAAAATGAATAATGTAGTATTGGATTATAACCCAAAGTATAAAATAAATATCAATGAACTGCAGTGATATAAATAAATGACCGAATAAATAATTAAGTGGAAGAGAAGAGATACATTTTCCTTACTTCCTAGCAAACTTCCATTTAATATACGTACATTCCCGTCATACCAGGAGGCAGAGTTTAATGCCTTCCCCTTATAGATGTGCTTGAAGATGTGACTATAAAGAATACTAAGATGTGATTATAAAAAAGAAACATAAAAGGAAAACAAAGTAACTTTACTGTGAAGAAACCTGGCAAATACTATGACGGTAGTGGTTAATATCACCAACAATGTTATCTACCCACTTACACATTGTGATGAGAAAGGCACTCCACCCCTTATATTCTTGAAAAACCCAATAACCCCACTTTAACCACCCCCCCCCACAAAAACCACACAAATAAACACCAACTGGGGAACCGTCCACAGAATATCTGGTTAATATGCCTCAAACTATCAAGGTCATGGAAAATTTAGAAAGATTGATAAAGTCTCACACACCAAAGGAGCCTGCAGTTATGACAAATAAATGTCATGTGGTACCCTCGATTGAACCTTAGGACAGAAAGATTCATTAATGAAAAACTAGTAAATTTAAATAAAGTCAGGATTTTAGCTAATAGTAATGAATTAAGGTTGGTTTCATATATGGTAGTGTAAGATGTTAACAGTGAGGAAAATTTGGTAAAGGGTATACATTACCTTTTTGTATTATCTTTATAATCTTATCTAAATCTAAACATACTTCAAAATTGAAAAAAAAATTATTTTAAAAAAGAATGGTATGAAAAAAAAAAAAAAAGAAACTTGGACTCTAACACCATGGACCCCTTATAGCCTTGACCCCTGACACTGAATTCTATAAAAGAGAATTAAACTTATAACTTATATAAACGGATGCTACTTGGGGTCTTCCAGTATTCATAGCCAAACTTAAACTCGTATCCACATAGTAAACAAAGATGAAATTTACAAAAAGGAACCAAAAGATTTCCAGAAAATACAATGTGTTTTTATTTTCAGCAGCCCATCAAACCCTACTTTCACTCCCTATCAAAAACTTTGTAGTAATTAACTTTGTTCATTCTTGTTCATATGTTCAAATGAGTAATAAACTATAACTACATGTCAAATGCCTCTGTTTTTATTGTATAAAGGAAACATGGAAACTTGAAATATAGAAATTTGAAAAGCTGAAGCTCTTCTTTTAGACCAATACTTTAAAAATTAAACCTTAATGGATACTATAGTAGATTGATTTAACTTATGGTCCTAGTTAGTAGCCTTTTTGTCTCCAAACCCTCTGTTATGTGACTTCATAAGCTCCTCACTTCAAGAGGTGAAGTTTTGTTTTATTTTGTTCTACTTTGTTTTGTTGTTTCCTTCCTTTGTGATCCCTTGAATTTAAACTGGACTTCTTACTTATTTGGTTAATAAAATGTAGCAGAAGTGAAGGTACACCATTTCTGAGCCTAGGTTTCCAAGACTTTGTATACTACTATCTCCATGGAATTCTCATCTGAGCCATAAAACCAAATCTGGACTAGCCCACAGGAGAATAAAAGAATATACGGAGGAAAGCTGAAGTCCCAGGACACACATCCCAGAAATAGAGCTAATCCCTGCTAATACATAAGTGAGCCCACTAATATCAGTAGAATCTGGCCTACATCATAATTGCCTGCCAACTAATAGGCTAATGAAAAATAATAAATTGTTTTAGTTTATTATGTTTTGGAGTGGTTTATGACCCAATGATAGCTTATTAATACTGACTCTACTCTTTCATCTTTATTGCAAGTAAATCTCTTATCCAAATGATCCACTCCCAAAGCAGCCTAAGTCAAAAGATCATACGCAGAAATGAAAAGCATGATCTCAGGGTTGTGAGACTGAGCCCTGTGTCAAGCTCCATGCTGAGCAGAGGCCATTTGAAATTCTCTCTCTTCTGCCCCCACTGACTCTCCCTCTGCTCTCTCTAAATAAACAAATAAACAAAATTTTTAAAAAACAGATTCCTAGGGGCACCTGAGTGGCTCAGTCAGTTGTATCTGCCTTCAGGACATGATCCTGGGGTCCTAGAATCAAGCCTAGCATCGGGCTCCCTGTTTAGTGGGGAGTCTACTTCTCCTTCACTATCTGCTGCTGTCTGTCTGTCAAATAAATAAATAAGATCTGGGGCACCTGGGTGGCTCAGTGAGTTAAAAGCTCTGCCTTCGCCTCAGGTCATGACCCCTCAGATCGAGGGTCCTCAGATCGAGCCCTACATCGGGCTCTCTGATCAGCGGGGAACCTGCGTCCCCCGCTCTCTCTCTGCCTGCCTCTCTGCCTACTTGTGATCTCTGTCTGTCGAATAAATAAATAAAATCTTAAAAATAAAATAAAATATAAATAAATAAATAAAATCTTTAAAAAAAATCTTTAAAAAGGAGATTCTCCCCCTCCCTTTGCCCCTCCCCTCCACTTATATGCCCATGTATGTGTACACTATCTCTCTTTTCAAAAAAAGAAAGAAAAAAAAAGAAATACAGATGGCCAACTGACACATGAAGAGCTAATCAATATCACTTACCATCAGGGAAATGCAAACCAAAACTACAATGAGATGTCACCTCACACCTGTCAGAATGGCCGAAATCAACAATATTGGAACCAACAGGTGTTGGTAAGGATGTGGAGAAAGGTGAAACCCCTTGCACTGTAGGTGGGAATGTAAATTGATGCAACCAATGTGGAAGACGGTATGGAATTCCCTCAAAAAGTTAAAAATAGAACTACTGATGACCCAGCAATTGTACTACCAGGTATTTACCCAAAGAATACAAAAATACTACTTCAAAGGGATGCATGCACCCTAATGTTTATAGTAGCATTATCTACAATAGCCAAATTATGGAAATATCTCATGTGTCCAACAACTGATGAATGGATAATGAAGATGTGGTACATAAATAAAATGGAATATTAGTCATAAAAATGATTGAAATCTTGCCATTTGCAATGACATGGAAGGAGCTAGAGAGGAATAATCTAAGCAAAAAGAGGCAGTCAGAAAAAGACAAAATACCATATAGTCTCACTCATATGTGGAATTTAAGAAATAAAACAAAAGAGTAAAGGGGAAAAAAAGGAGAGAGAGAGAGAAGCAAAACAAGAAACAGACTCTTAACTAGAGAGAATAAACTGATGATTACCGGAAGGGAGTAGGGTAGGGGTTGTGTGAAGAATTGATGGATTTTAAGAAGGGCATGTGTGATGAGTGCCACATGCCATATGAAGGGTTTAATCACTATATTGTACACCTGAAACTAATATTACACTGTATGTTAACTACTTGGAATTTAAACAAAAAACTTTTTAGAAAGACAAAATAAATTGCTACTATAAAATACACATGTCTTCCTACTCATATCTTCAATATAGACATTCTGTCTACTTCAATTTTATTTATTTTTTTAAAGATTTTATTTATTTATTTGACAGACAGAGAGCATGCACAAGCAGGGGGAGCAGGAGAGAGAGAGAGGCAGGCTCACCACTAATCAGGGAGCACAATGTGGGGCTCAGTCCCAGGACGCTGGGATCATGACCTGAGCTGAAGCCAGACACTTAACCGACTGAGCTACTGAGTCAATTTTAACTAAGCAACCAATTTATATTTATTCCTAAGTCAACTAGGTATCATTTAGAATTATTTTTAAATTTGCCTGAATTAAGTTGACTATAAAGAAAGCATTATAGTACAACCAGGGAAAAAAGTGTTAGGAATTAGAAGATGGCAGTTTCTCTTCTTAGTAGAATCTATGTTCTAATTTTTTCCTTAAAAAGTCAATCTATTTTGTTTAGATCAGTAAAATCTTCTAGGTATATTTGTTTTTGTATCAATCTCCCATTTTTTCTCTTTTTTTAAAAAAAGACATACTTCCCACAGTATATTCATGTTTAATTGTAGTTTGGAATGTGTTTAAATAATTATTTTTTAAAATCTAAGCTTTGGAGAACTTTCTTCTACAACTAAAAAAAAAACACAATGACATGTTATCCCTGTTTTTAAACATCCTTTTAAAAAAGTATGGCTCCATTAATGTAGAGTGAAAAAAAAAAGTTTTTTATTTATTTAATTTTGTCAAACACAGATAACAGAAAACCACATGAAACAAACATACAGCTTAATGAGATACTATGAGGCAGATGCACTTGTAACCACAACCCAGGTTAAGATATACAACTTGAACAGTAACTCCAAGAACTCTTCCACGTGCCTTGCTTCTGTCTCAAATCCTTACATCCCCATAAAGGAAATATTACTCTGAATTTTACAAGAATCATTTCTTAGTGTTTATTTTGTTTTAGGATATACATGTGCATCCCTAGACATTGTAAGTTGGTCTTGCCCATAAAAGATACATATACAAAAAAAAAAAAAAAAGATACATATACGTATCTCTTTTGTCCATAAAAGATACATATATATATATAACTTGTCCATAAAGATATATACATATATGCAATATACATATATCTTTAAAGTCACTTTTTTTTTAAGATTTTATTTATTTATTTGACAGAAGAGATCACAAGTAGGCAGAGAGGCAGGCAGAGAGAGAGGAAGGGAAGCAGGCTCCCCGCTGAGCAGAGAGCCAGACGTGGGGCTCTATCCCAGGACCTTGGGATCACGACCCAGGCCAAAGGCAGAGGCTTTAACCCACTGAGCCATCCAGGTGCCCCTAAAGTCACTTTTAATTTATAAATTTCTTCTCTGTCCTTTCTCTTTCTTACAATTTTACTTTTGAAGAATCTGTAGATTCAAAACATCATAAGTCTTGCTGATTTCATAGTCATGATACATTCAACATGTTTCATTGTCTTTTGCATTTTTAAAATTAGCAATTAAATTCAGAGTTTTGTTAAGATTCACATTCAATCCTTTAGTTAAAGCTACAGGTGATGGTATTTATTTTTTTTTTATTGGTTTCTTTTTTTGAGTTTTGTTTTCTTTTGTTTCCTAGGAAGCCCAAAATGTCTAGTTACTTTTTTGTATATGTGATATTAATAGCTGTTGGTGGTAAGGCCTAAGTTCATTAATTAATCACATAGGCCAACATGTTGATAATTCCAATTCTATGCTGAATATTGAATATACAATCTTTGTATACTGATACTCCCATATTTCCAATAAAATGCAGTACTACAAAATTTTTAATGTTTCTTAGTGTTATATCTCCATTCCCTTTATTCCACATCAAGAATCCTGGTTATTATGGTTATTATAGGAATGATAAAATCAGAATTTCTCATAACTAATCATTTTCTTTATCTCATATTACACACAGAATAACAGCAATACTACTATTACTACCACCAAAATATTTACCGAGAACAGGTTTTTTGTTTTTTGTTTTGCTTATGTTTCCAAACTCTTTTATACTCATACTTTGTCTACATTGCTTGAATATATAGCAGTTGCATACTACATATTTTATTCTGTCCCCTTTAAGCATCTTCTAACCGTAGTTGTGCAAGTAACAATATGTTTATGCTCATACAAGCCCTTGTTGTTTCTAGTTATTTTGGCTGTCTGAAACTCATTCTGTAATAGATTCTTAGTAAGAACTCATTGTAACAGTATTTCCTGCGTTAAAAGAAGAGTTTGTGAACTTTGTACTTCAAAATAATTTCTAGAAGATATTAGCTCCTTGGTGAACATATTTTTTCATTGGCTATCTTAAACATAATACTCTATTTTGGTCTGTAATGAAGAACTGCTGTCAAAGAGCCTAACAATTACCTGATTTTCTTTTATTTATAATTCACTTGCTGTTCCTGCCTCAATACCCTCTCCTGCAATTCATGTGTGTGTGTGTGCTGTGAAGTCCAGAGATTTTGTCAAATAGGCTCTTCCAGGTCAGTATTTTCTTACAAAGCATATGGTATGCTCTTTAATATGTAGTTTCATTTGCTTTTTAATTTTTATTTTAGGAAAGTTTCTTCCAATTATAGTTTTAGTATTTGTTACATTTCTTTACTCTGGTTTTCTTCTTCAAGGAATTTTTTGATCCATAAACTGGATCTTCTTTACTTACTTCGATACTTGTCATTTTGTTTCTTGTTTTTAAAATTTTCCTCTTTTTGCAACATTTCTTTTAAAGCAGTATCTCTTTTAACTTGCTGTTGTATTTCTTCTAGTTTATTTCTAAATGCTGAAAATGACTTTTATGTTATTCTTTACTAAATTCTATCACCTTGATTTGGAGGTTTTCTAATTCTGATGTATATTGTTCTATGTTGTTCTTTCTTATCTTGTATCACTTTCTTAATACCTTTAAGTTCATTTTAGAATAGAAGTTCTGATCTATGAGTATCTTATTCCAAGGTGACTTCATTTCCATAGGAAACTTAGTCTACTCATTCTCCTTTTACTTATAATAACTTCAAGTAGGCTTTAAACATGATAATTTTTTGGTGCTTATATGTAATATAAATTAATTTCCTGAACTTTTAGAAGAAGGCAAGATTCAGTGTACTTTTCCTAATTTCACAAACTCCCTCTTTCAATGTCTTTGTATAGGTTATGTAAATAAAGCAAATAATTCTTTGATTTTTTTTTTCTGCTCAGAATCCCTCCCCTACTTCTAGATGAACCATCTCTTTTCTTTCCTCAGTTACCCCAATATTGTTCAATTTAGAATACATTCAAGCTGCAAAACCTTGTTAAAAGAAATTAAGTATCTAAATAATTGAAGAAACATTCTATGTTCATAGATCACAAGACTTAACATTGTTAAGACAGCAAAACCCCTCAAACTGTTCAGTGCAATCTCTGTCAGAAAACCAGCTTATTTCTTCATAGAAATTGATAAGCTGATTCTAAAATTCATATGGAATTACCAAGGGCCCAAAAGCTAAAACAAAACCACAAGAATCAAGACAGTGTGGTACTGGCACAAGGACAAATATATAGATCAATGAAACAGAACTGATAGTTAAGAAATGAACCATTCATCTATGGTCAACTGATTTTGGTAAGGGTAACAAACATTGAGACAACTATATAGTCACATGCAATAGAATGAAGGTGGATTCTCAACTTACACCATAAACAAAATTAACCCAAAATGGCCAGAGACCTAAATATAAGAACTAAAACTATATAAATCTTAGAAGAAAACATAGAAGTAAACCATCATGACATGAGATTTGGCAAAGGATTCTTACATATGACACCAAAGGCAGGAGCAACAAAAGAGAAAACAGAAACCAGAAACTGGACTTCACCAAAGTAAAAAAATATTTTTGCTTCAAAGAACACCATTAAGAAAGTGAAAATATAATCCATGCAATTAGAGAAAATATTTGCAATTCATATAATTGATAAGGGACTTGCATCCACAATATAAAAAGGACCCCTATAACTCAATTAAAAACAAGCAAACTAAAAAAAAAAAAAAAAAAAGGCAATCTAATTAAAAATAGGCAAAAGATTCAAGCAGACAGTTCTTCAAATAGGATATACAAATGACCAATAAGCACATGAAAAGATGCCCAGTGTCAGTAGTCATCAAGGAAATGCCAATCAAAACCACAATGAGATACCACTTCATACCCATTAGAATGACTAACATCAAAAAGTCAGATAATAAAAAGCAATGGCTAGTGAAATTGTAAAAGAGTACAGCTATCTTGGAAAATAGCCTGGCATTTCTTACATGATTAACACAGAGTTACTATATGACCCAGCCATTCCATCCCTCAGTATGTACCCAAAATAAATGAAAATATATGTCCACACAAAAACATGTATACAAAAATACATAGCAGTATTACTGATAACAGTCAAAAGTGGAAATAACTCAAATGTTCATCTACTGATGAACGGACAAACAAAATGTGATATATCCATATGATGGACTGTAATTTGGGCATAAAAAAAGACTAAGGTACTGATATAGGCGACAATATGAATGACCTTTGAAAACATTATGTTAAGTAAAAAACACCAGTTACAAAACATAGTATATAATATGATTCTACTCACATTAAATGTCCAAAATAGGGAAATCTATAGAGACAGAAATCAGTTTAGTGTTTTCCTAGGGCTGGGTAGACATTAATAGCTAAAAGGTATGGTTATTCTTTTTAAGATAGTAAAAATGTTCTAAAACTGCCTGTAGTGATGGTTGCACATATCTGTGAATATACTAAAATCCATTTTTTAAAATTTTATTCATTTATTTGAGAGCATGAGAGAGAGAGAGATCATGAGCAGGGGGAGAGTCAGAGAGAGAAGCAGACTCCCACTGAGGGGGAAGCCTGACATGGGGCTCAGTCCTGGGACTTAATCCTGGGACTCTGGGATCATGACCTGAGCTGAACGCAGCTGCTTAACTGACTGAGGTTAAGAAACCCCCACTAAAATCCATTTAACTGTATTCTTTAAATGGTTGAGTAGTATAGTATGTGGACCATATTTCAATAAAACTGCTAAAAAATAAGTGTTAAGTTCCTTTGTTTCATTTTGTCTTTCAATGTATACTGCTAAGAGCAGTGTTTGAGAGTTTCAATTGATTCCACTTTCTCTTTTTTTTGTTGTTGTTGTTTTTCTTCTTTTTCGATATGCCTGGTGACTATGCAGTAGTAACTAAAAATATTGTTTTCAAATGGAAACATTAGTATTTTGTTTTTTATATTTACATGTAAGTATGTATGTAATACATCAAGTTTTTTTTTCTTTTTCCATATAGATATCCAATTAATCCAGCATTATTTGTAGAAAAAAATAGTCCATCATTTTTCATTAATTGCTATGTCACCTTTATCACAAATCATAGAAAATGATATACATACAAATCTATTTTCTGGCTTATCTAGTTTTGAATTGAAAGAAATATGTATTTTGCAATTGTAGGGTGAAATAGTGTTCTAATATTAATTAGGACAAGGTTGACAGTGTTCAGCTTATCTATGCTTTATAGATTTTTAAAAACTGTATGTTTGTAGATTGTTGACAAAACAATGTCAAAGTCTTCATCTGTAAAGATCAGAATTTTGTTTTTCCTTTTATTTTTGGTATATTATGCTTTGTATATTTTGATGCTATTCATTTCTCAAATGTGCAAAATAATTAAAGAGTGAATCATCTATGACTATAGTTTTCTTCATAGCAAAGTACTTAATTTCTGATTTAACTGCTAAAATAAATGCTAAATTATTTGTTTTCTATTTTTTGTTTCTATTTCTTCTTGTGTTATTTTCTGTAAGTTGTATATTTAAAGATGATTGTCCATTTTACCTAAATTGTCAAATTAATTGGCAGGAATTATTTGTAGTTATCTTTTTTATTATCTTTAAGATACACAGTGATATCCCTTTTCCTCTCAGGAAAGAAAGCCAAAAATAGGATCACTGTATGAAACCAGGAACTGATTTAGGATTCTGCCATTTTGGAAGGTGTCTTGAGACTATGCCCTATAGAAAGTTATGAACTTGGTGAAGTAAGAAGTCACAGATATAGACTCAGGACCAAGATACAGGCCAAACCATCTTATTGCATTCTGACTTATTTTCCTAAAATATGTGACTATAGAACTGATGCCTGCTATTATATCCTGGTTCTTGAGTGGGGAAGGCTAGTCACAGGGGAGACAACTGCTGACTGTTTGATAGCAAAACTGCACAGAAGGAGAAAGAGAGAAGAGAGAGAGAAAAAGGAAGAGAGAATAAGAGAACAACCAAAAGGAAGTATGAAATATAAAATTTAATGACATATGATGAGACAGAATTCCTCAAAAATAGCTAAAAACAAAATCAGAAATAAATTCTCTCCATGTTCTGATAATTTTATTAAGCAGTTAAACACTTTAAAATTGGTATGTTTTCCATGGTCAAAAATTTAAATAAGGATATGTTACATTTGATTACAAATAAACTAATAAAGTAATAAACTAATAAAATAAACTAAATACATAATAAGCTAATAAACTAAAAATGGGGGGAAGCAAATATTGACTATGATAAAGAAAAAATGTTAGAAATAAAAATTATATAAACTCCAAATTTTTTTAAAGATGCAATAAATGATAAACTTCCATAAGTAGACCCAGTCAGGAAGATAATTAATGAATTAGAAATTAATATTAAGATATCATGCAGTATTGCACAGAGTCATAAAAACTAAACATGAAAGATAGGCAGGTAGAGCTCTAAAGATATTTTATGGAATAATTACTATTCATGTGTTTTTCTCAATTCCATATTTTTTGTGTAATTCCTGTCACTCATGGATTTACCAGCTACCTTCAGTAAGGTATCCATCCCATGGGTAAAAAGGTATCTTTCTGTGTTTCCCTAAGAGCCATATATCACTTAAATTATTGTTTTTGTGCAACACAAACATTTCTGAAATAACTACATGTAACCAAAATTGTTAAAAAAAAAAAAAATAAGGAAAGCCTACTTTTGTGCCTTTGATCTCACCATTTCAGACACTCTTTTCTCTCCTACACTCACTCTCTCACTGTCACGGGTTACACCAATGTTGAACCACAACAAAACCTTCATTTTCTTGAAAAAAACGTGGACATTTCCCAGCATATTGCCTGACCCTTTTTAAATCTACTTCATAACCTCAGTGGTCTGTTTTGTTTTGATTATGATCAGTCTGACAACCTAAACTCTTTTAAAAAGAGTCAGTGAAAAATAATTGAGGTTTTACTTTTCCTTCTAGTTACTAAGTATCACCTATTTTGATTGCCTCCTAAGTGGCTGCATTTTGCCTGTCTGTATGTCATACAAATAAGTCTTTTGAAAGTATGTTTTCTTCTTTACCTACCACACTGCTTTTTTTTTTTCTTTTAGCCCCCACCTCTTTCACACACATACACAGATAAAAACAAGAACTTACCTTGCTCTGTTTCTTTCAAGGTTTTTACAAGAAAAGAATCTTGTTATATGTTTCAAAACTTAGTTCTTCAATCATTTAGTAGCATTAGGGTCTCAGTTTAAGGCAATATCCCTGAGATAAGGGACTTAGTGAAATATTACTACTTATTGAGAGAATAGAGGAGGCAATTTCAGGCGACGCCAAATATTCTATACTAAATCTCATTAGCCTCATATCAACTCTTCTCTGAAAACCCAAGTGCCATGCTGTTAGCAATAAACAGAGAGTTTAAGGCTTTTCCAGAACTCCAAATTGCAATATGTAAATCTGAGTGTAAATAATTAAATGTACATATATTTAACCGGAATTACTCTGCAGACATGCTGTTCTCACCTCCGGCCTCCTACCAAACCTTGTCAGTTGTTGGTAAAATACTAACATGGCACTAGAGAAGAAGGAGAAACAAAGGTAGTTAGAACATTATAGCCCCTGCAGTGCTTAATCCATAAAGCAGAAAACACAAATTGGTGAATTGGAGCAATGACATGGTTACACTGAACTAGAGAAAATGGACCCTTAGGGGACTAGCAGGAAGTAAATTGGGTTCTATTTTGAGATGATGGTTCATTTACATTGTTGTAATTATTTAAATAATTAATTTTGTAATGAAAGACGCTTATAAAAGCCAAAATCCCACCGAGCTGCAAATCCAAAATTCCCTCATGCTAAATCAGAGCTGTTTATCCTCCACAGTGCATTAGTAAATCTATTTAAGAAAAAAAAAAAATCTATCTAATCTATATCTATCATCTCTCTGTCTATCTATACACACATACATACATGGGACAAGACTTAAATCACACATGGCTTAGTTGGTACTTCATTATTAAAATGTTTTACTCTTACAGTATCGTAGGGGTTCCCTTTGCAGAGTTTTCTTCTAACCCAGAGCAAGTATATGTCTTTCTTTCAGCCAGAAAAACATGAAATGTTCATTCACATCCAGCTTAGGCAACAAAGAGCCCTAGGGAGTGTCAGGAAGATATGTGAGGTCAGAGCCAAGGAGACTAAAGGAGCAGAAAGCTGCCAGAATACAATGAACTGGGTCAATTTAGGCAGCTGGAAGTCTATAATAAACAGGGTCAAGATTAAACTTGAATTAGAGCATATTGAATAAAGCCTGTGGGTTAAACACCCTAAGGTCAGGTCAGATAACTCTAGAGTCTCACATGGTGCTCCAAAAGCAGAAGGTCAGCAAAGGCTGAGAAAGTTGGAGAGGAAAACTATAGAATCAAACATACAGAAAGAGAATCAACTTGATTTTTTGAGCAGTTCTCCCTATCTCTCTTTTTTCTTGCCCTGTCAGGGAAAGGGGGGGGGGAGAATAAACTGGGCTTGAACACTTACCAGGTACAAGGGTAAACTTTGAAAATTCAATAAATACAGCATATAATTATTTTCCTTATCTCTTTTATAGCCTCATGTCCTAGATAAATTCTTCCCTCCAGCTCTTCAAAAATGATACCTGATATCATCCCCTCTTTCTTAGAAACTCAGCGTCTGCCCTGCCCTCCATTCTATGCACGCAGCATTTTACATCAGAGACACTGTCCTTTTCTTTCTCTCGAGCTTCACCTCTGCTGAACTTGAGCCACTCACTCCCAATACCACATCCTCAATTTTCTCTTTTCTTTTATTGCTTCATCTCTTAAGTTTTAACATATACTCTATTCTACTTTCAATGTCCTATTCTTCACCTAACTTCAAAACCCCAACACTGTTCTTCAATGTGGTCAAGATTTACAAACAATTCATTTTTCTATTCTCTAAATCTTAGCAGTTGCTCTTCTTCCTCGTTCCCTTTTGTGGTTATTTTTAGAAGCAGGATAATTCATGATTCATAGGATAGCAACAAGGTCAAGAACACTTGAATTTGAATCTCAGCTTCTTCCCTTTTTAGATGTATAAATTTGGGAAGTTTCTTAATATTATAAACTCAATTTCCTTTTTTCTAAAAGATTTTATTTATTTATTTGAAAGCAAGAGAGACTGACATGGGGTGGGGGCAGTGCTGGAGGCAGAGGAAAAAGCAGACTTCCCAAGTGGGGCTCCATCCCAGGATCCCAGGATCCTGACCTGAGCAGAAGGTAGATGCTTAACCTGACTGAGCCACCCAGGCATCCCTCTATTTCCTTTCTAATAAATGGTTATATTACTTACCTCATAAGGATAAAATAAATATTAAAGAGGTATTTCATATAAAGGACCTACCATAGTGCCTGAAATGAAACACTATAAACAGACATTATAATTTGACCTGATATTAGTCTTTACCCATGTTTTATCCCCTCAACCATTCTAATAAACAACTTGAGTGTTCAGTATCTGTCATTAAAACTTTGCCTTTCCATTTCTACTCACTATCGATGGATATACTCATCTAAATACACAATCTCATCATCGAATGTTGATGACATGCCTTTTATATTGAGTCCAAATTGTCCTCTTTTGGATCCAAAACACGTATAACACATTCCATTGGGCTGAGTTTGTATGACTGCTAGACCAAATCTCAGCCTCAATACATACAGGTGTGAATGCATCATTGCCTCCTCATCCTATGGCATTCTCCAGTGGTTTTCACAACCATAGTGAATGTGAAACCCACATATCCAACCACCAAGAAGAAAACTGAGGAAGCAAATATGAATATCCATTCTTCCTAAATACTTATGTATAATGACTTATTTAGTTCTATAGGTCTATATTGTATATAACTTGAAAAATATGTCTTCTCTCAAACGTCATTACCTTAGTGTCATTTCTTCTTTTTCTGGTGTAAATTGCTTCAATAGCCTTTAAACAGTTCTCCCTGAGTCCAGAATTTCTTCTCAGAACAAAACTAAATAAAAAGCCATCTTGACTTCTTTCAAAATGTTCTTTATGAAATTAAAATCTGATAACAGTATTCCTTAAAATCTTTCAGTGGTTCCGCATAGTCATCAAGAACAGGAAAAAAAAAATCCCCTAGCATTTAGATGCAGACTTTCTTTGCTGTTTAGCATCCTGGTGTCTAACTGCCAGCACTCAATGCTGTGCTCCAATCCACTTAATTCTGTGGCCTCAGACAAGTAACTTTATCTATATAGTGTAAAATAATCTAATAATGTAATGTACTATATTTATCTCTCCTTGGGCTTGTAAATTCTGGAATTGTCCTTATATATATTTTCATATTTATTTAAAGCAATATCTAGTACTTTGGCAACACACAATAAATGCTGGATGGTGGCTAATGTTGATGTGTTGATAGCATTACAGTTACAACTCATTAGATTCTCTCCACAAGTCTTTTTTGTAGGCACTTTAATCTCCTCATATACATGAGGGATACTGTGAGTTAAAGAGGTTAATACCTTTCTCATTGTCACATGTCCAGTTAGTAGAATAACTATGATTCAAATTCAGATATGTTGTTTCCAAAATCTCTGTTCTTTCTACTTCTGTTTTGCTGTCTATTAGAAGAGTAGCTGATGCCATTATGGATGCCTCCATTCTTATTTTTAATTAAAACTGTCAACTGTCATGGGGGATTTTCTTAAAAACTACAGTTGAATTTAATTTTCAATTGGGTAAGCACAGTTCAGTGTTTCTCAAAGTATCACTTATGGACAATTTTCATTACACTCCCTAAAGTGATTTAAAATGCAACCCCCAACCTATAACCTTGATCTCCACATTAAGAATAACTGGGAATATTTCCCAAGAGGATGCTAATGGACACAAAGAGAATCACCAACCAGAAGTGAGGAATAAATATGCAAGATGTAATCACTAATTTCCTGGTTGCTAAATGTGATGCTCATAAGAGTAGAAAATATGCTCATTGCCAGATGCTTTTATCAAGTTAATGACTAGGTAAGAGATCAAGAAAATGACTCCAGTAGTCGTTCTGTGGAGTCCACCCGAACTGGGAAGGAGAAAGAAAAAGGAATTTGATCTTTTTTTCTTTCTTTTTTTCCTTCTCTCCCTCTTTCTTTCTCTCTCCTTTCTTCCCTCCTTCCTACCAAGCTAGGACTATGTGACATATTGCAAAAATTTACTGGTATCCTATTTCTCTCTATTTCCAGGCAAGTAAGAGATTTGTAGTCTTCCCATCTGTGAAGACATGGTCCCATGAATTACTCAGAGCAATGACTGGAATTTATGTTTGATAATTCTGTGTGGAATAATTTAATTGTTTTCATTTAACTTTCCAGGTACCTCTTCCCTGATTCCATGTGTAGATGCTGACATACACAAAGGGCCATCACATGGATAACCAATCCAGAGAAATGCTGCAGATCACACTGACATCAAAGAGGAACTAAAACTCTGAGACTTCTTCTATATTTTCATTTTACTTTTCGTTACCATAACATAAACTATATCTGTATCGTAGCTGATCTGAAATATTTATATTATGTTTACTAAGTGAATTTCTTTTTAAAGATTTTATTTATTTATTTGACAAGTCAGAGATCACAGGTAGGCAGAGAGGCAGGCAGAGAGAGAGGAGGAAGCAGGCTCCCTGCTGAGCAGAGAGCCCAATGTGGAGGCTCTATCCCAGGACCCTGGGATCATGACCTGAGCTGAAGGCAGAGGCATAACCCACTGAGCCACCCAGGTGCCCCTATTAAGTGAATTTTTAAAAATGAAACCACAATTAACTTATTGAAAATATTCAAATTAATTATAACCAAAGGAAACAGTTGGCCAGCTGATTCACTTCAAAAAGTCAGTCTATTTGTCTTTAGGAAAAAAAAAAAAAATTTCTAACTTTGTTTCAAATAGTACAGTCCCCAAAGAGGTGAAATGAAAACAATTAAGTGAAATAATCTTCAATACTGGAATTGTCATCAAATAATTAGATTAGCTTTAGGATGCATGTCACCATACAAGGTGGCATGGGATTTTCAAGACAAAATTAATCTCTTTTGAACTGCATTTGACTCGGAACAACCTTAATTACAATAACATTTCCCAAGACTAAGCCTCCTAATGCTATTCCAAACAGAGCTGGTTATTAAAAGATTTCAAAGATGTTTATTGATATGTATATGGTATGATTTTAAAAAAACTATTATATTAAAGAGAAAATGAAAACAAAAAAGTAATATTATGCAAATTGTTTTATGTTTGGAATATCTTTCATATGTAGTGCAGTGCATGAGGAATGAGTTGAAATGGATTCCATTTAAAACCTGAAGTACCCAGAGATATACAGCAAAGCAGCTGCCTTGTAATCAATTTTTGTATCAATTTTTGTATCATTCCATTGTTATGGAACATATGGATTAATCCACATGTTGATTATAAAAGTCAATCTTCTAATACCTGTTATAAAAATCAAAGACCTTAAGTCTGGATGGGGGACAGGGGATTGGTGTGAGTTTTATTTTTCTTTCTTCAGAAGCAACTGATGTTACTCTGTTCTGGAAGAGTATGGACAAAAAAGTCTAAAGAAATATTCTCCTTTTTTTTTTTCCTACCTGTTACATGGTTGTTTCAGTTTAATGAGGCAAGTTGTCTTTGCATTCATTCCACAATTACTTATCTTGGACTTATTATGTGCCAGACAGTGATGAGGCAGTCAAGGTCTGTGATGCACAAAACAAGATGGAGTTCCTGCCTTGAAAATGTTTTCGTAGTAGTGCAGGAGACAGATATTTAATCAATCACACAAACCAACTGAAATCTCAAACTGTTAACTGAGCCACAAAGGCAAGATATAGAGTATTATGAAAGCATATAATAGAAAATTGACTTAATCAGGGGCATCAGAAAAATCATTTTTGAGGATATGACACACAAACTGATTAGGAGTTAATTAAGCAGAAGTGTGTGCATGTGCCCATATTCAAGTGTGTGTTCACACACATATGTCTGTGCCCTCAACATTCCAACAAGAGGAGATTGTTGTGTTAAGGGGAAGTTCAGCAATAATGGGCTGCTGGTATGCAGCAGTAGAACTGGCTAGAGTGAAGGCGTGTAGAGAAATCTGAGGACTAGAGGACTAGAAGGAGGAGTAGAGGCCAGACACCACAGGACCTATTAAGATATTAAGATATTTTGACACCTTCCTTCATTTTTCTATTAAAATTTCCATATTTATTCTCAATCACATCTATTCAATTTCTCAGAAAACAGAAACAAAAACAAAACAAAACAAAAAAGTCAACCTCCCATTTAACACTATATGGCTCCAGTATTGTCCTAAACTTTGTGTTATACTTTATGTAGGCATAAATGATACAAGACACTTGGGGGAGGAGAGAAGGAAGGGAGGAAAAAAAGATTAATTAGCAGTTAAGAGAATAGCTCTCTATATATATGGTCATTAATTATTCATTAACAATGAATAATTAAAACACATTGAGCACTTACTTTATGACACAGCTTTACATATCTTATTTCTAGCACACTCATCATCTGGCCCATAGATAGCATTAATCCATACCGATTTATCAATGTGCAAACTGAGGCACAGTGAGGCAGTTTGTTTACCTAAAGTCACAGAGTTATAATATAAGAGCCAGGATTTTTTTTTTAAGATTTTATTTATTTATTTGTCAGGGAGAGAGAGCACACAGCAGAGGGAGCAGCAGGCAGAGGGAGAAGCAGACTCCCTGCTGAGAAAGGAGCCAGATACAAGACTCAACCCCAGGACCCTGGAATCATGCATGACCCAAGCCAAAGGCAGATGCTTAACCAACTGAGCCTCCCGGCATTCCTAAGAGCCAGCATTTAAACTCTGCTCTCTTGGAGTCCAAAGTCCACGCAACCTCCCACTGTACATATTTAGTGTGTTGAGAATGTCATTACTGTGGGACAGAATAAGAGCAAGCTGTCTATGAAAGAAATACAAAATGTTTTCAATATTTACTTTCAATCCCTAAAATCATACTCACATTTATATTAAGAGGCTTCAGGGCTAAATACATCCTAAATAAAGAACACTGTTCTACTTCGTTGTACTCTTCCAACTAAGGTCAAACCACTCTCCAGTTCCCAGATGTGTTTATTCAACATCTTGATGATGAAATACGCTAATACTATGACATGATACAATATAATTTCCCCTAATGTAGGCAATCTGATCCCACAAAAGTGTTTATAATAGTAGTTAATTACTTTTGTATTATTTCATTGAGATATACTTACATTATTGCCAGTGTTTGGAATGATATTAATAGTATTGCTGTGGCAAGCTTACCATTCAGTATAATTACAAAAGCATCACTGTGTATCACACACAATTCATATTTCAGGTTAAAAAGGGTTTTCCAATATTACTACATATTTTTCTAGACTAGTTCTTATTATGAAGTTATTGCAATAAAATTATTTCAATAAAAACAACCTAATGAAGGAGTCATGGAGATGAAAGCTACAGCACAGGGAATATTCCAGTCAGTGGAATTGAAATAGTGTTGTTTGGTGACAGATGCTAGCTACATTTGTGGTGAGCACAGGGTAGCATATAGAGTTGTGAAATCCCTATGTTGTCTACATGATAATAAAGTAACATTGTGTGTCAAATATCCTTCAATAAAAAAAGAAAAAAATTTCAATAACAACTAAAATATATGTCTTCCCATAATAATTTCCCATAACAAAGTTCCCAAATTTGTGGAACTGTAGCTTAAGTGTTAAACACAGTAATGTTGTTTATATCTTTTATAAATATGAAACAAGATATTTTCCATCAACTTTCATAAACCTTAATTACTTGTATAAACTCAGTTTATAGTGAAACACATATTAAAATGAAAATTCTTAAAACTACCCAACTTGGGGTGCCTGGGTGGCTCGGTGGGTTAAAGCCTCTGCCTTCGGCTCAGGTCATGATCCCAGGGTCCTGGGATCGAGCCCCGCATCAGGCTCTCTGCTTAGCAGGGAGCCTGCTTCCCTTCCTCTCTCTCTGGCTGCCTCTCTGCCTACCTGTGATCTCTGTCTGTCAAATAAATAAATAAAATCTTTAAAAAAAAAAACAAAAAACTACCCAACTTATTTTTTATTAATAAATTTTATCTTCTAGAATTATAACAAAATTAAGCACACAGTATAGAAAGTCTTCATATTACACCCATACTCACACACATTTTCTCCTATCATTAATATATTACATTAGTATATGTTTGTTATAATTAACTAATTGTGATAACATATTATTAACTAAAGTCTCTAATTTATTCAGATTTCCTTATTTATTTATTTATTTTTACTTATCTTTTATTTATGTTCCAGGATACCATCTAAGTTACTGTGATGCATTTAGTTATCATGTCTTCTAAGGGTCCAGTTGGCTATGACATTTTGTCATACTTATTTGTGCTGACTTTGATGGTTTTGATGGATTTAAGGTGGTACTTGTCAGGTTATATAAGACCCTCTCTATTGGAATTTCTTTGATTCTTTTCATGACTAGACTTGAATTATAAGTTTCTGAGAGGAAGATCACAGTGATAAAATGTCATTTTAATCACATAATATCAAGGGTACATGCTATCAACATGATTTACGACTTTTGGAATTGACCTTGATCACCTGGCTAAAATGGAATTTACCAAATTTCTCCACTGTAAAGTACTTATTTCCCCTGTTTCTCACACTTTATTCTTTGGAAGAAAATCACTATAGACAGCCCACACTTACACTCCCTCTTCTTTAGGTTCAGGTATCTACAAAATTTATTTTAAATTCTTCATTTTTTTTTAAGACTTTATTCATTTATTTGTCAGAGAGAGAGACACAGAGAGAGAGAAAGCCCAAGCAGGGGGAACAGCAGGCAGAAAGAAAAGTTGGTTCCCATCTGAGCAAGCAGCCCAATGCAAGACTCAATTCTAGGACACTGGGGTCATCACCTAAGCTGAAGACAGATGCTTAACTGACTGAGCCACCCAGGCATCCCAAATTCTTCATATTTTTCTCTTCTCTTACATGTTTGTTATTCAGTCATATATTTATATTACCAGGTCTCCAGGATATCTATTTTGTATTTTACATTATAATACAATACTATTTTTTGTTTTGTTTCTCAAATTATTTTATGGTTGGCCATTGGGAGCTCATTCAGTTGGCTCCAATGCTCTTATTATTTTTCCTTTTTATTTATTTTATTTTCTTTATTTTATTTTATTTTATTTTATTTATTTGACAGAGGGAGAAAGTGAGAGTCAGAGCAGAAGCAGAGTGGGGGGGCAGAGGGAGAGGCAGACCCCCTGCTGAGCAAGGAGCCTGTTTTGGGTCTGGATCCCATGTTCCTGGCATCATGACCTGAACTGAAGGCATACACTTAACTGACTGAACCACCCAGGTGCCCATGTACAGTTTATTTTGTCTCTAGTTATTTCCAGTTACTCAGATCAGCTCTTTTTCCCCTCCCCATTTAGGAGGTTTTTTCATATCTTATAATATAGTTAAATTATCTTATCACAGTCTATAATCTTTCCTGGGAACCTCCAACTTCCCAAAGATTTTTTTTTTAATTTATACGCATTAAAGTTCACTATTTGTGTTGTAAAGTTCTATGGGTTTGAACAAAAGCATATCATATATCTACCATTACAACATCTTATAGAACAGTTTCACCACAAAGTTATTTTTAATCATTTCAGAAAAAAAAAATCTTTTCTAAATGCTTATCAAGGCTCTTGAAAAGCTTCCTCATCACACTGAATTTTTATTCTTTGTTAGATGATGACTCAAAACTAAAACTACATTTATTATTATTGATATTATAATTAAAATTATATTACCATTATTAAGGCAAATTCTATGTATGAACTAATTAATACACTGAGCCCTTGAAGTAAACTTTTGAGGAATAATATCAAGAAACATAACATTATAAGTGTTCCAATAAGCTGTTGTGTTTTAAAGCAAATTTATCACAACTCCAAGAACAGCTTTGTATATATCTTATGGTCCCAAAAATAGCTCTCTCACATATTGTTTGAACTGGCTGTGTAATCAGTTTATAGCTTGGGGATATTTTGAATACAATTTTTGTCTGAACAATATTTTTATTACTTCTGAGTAAGTCTTTGTGCTGACCATGAGTTCATGAGATTTGTGAACAGCACTATGCTTTGCAAGCAACTAAAGAAACAAAGAACACTTATTTTATTGAATCATATAGAAAGTAATGAAATAACTGATTTATGAAATAGTTTGGAGGAAAAACTATGAAAATGATATCTCTAAATTTTAACAGACTATGAAATCAGCACAATTAGTTCCATAACTCAAAATTTAGGGTCTCACAAGTTTGGGAATTTCAGTTTGAAAAAACAAACAAAAAATCTACCTCTTTTTTAAAAAAATTGTTGTCACTTATAGAAAGTATCTTCCACAATACCAAAATATTACTGCATAAGTCACAATGTCTGATTTCATTTCTTTGTACCCCAGATTTTTACCTTAAAAAGTCACCCTAGGTCTTATGTCTCAAAGAAATAACATGATAATAATACAGATTCAACAAGACTACATAGTGATACGGAATAATACTGGAACCCATAGTAGGAATAGGTCAAATTCAAATATTAGTTTTTATCCATTTCTTCCTCTTTCTTTTTACTTTTTTCTTCCTTCAGAACAGAGGTAAAGAAAAAAATTGGGTGCACATAAATAAACCCTTTGAAATGAACTCTCTGTGAATGTTTTAAATTTTCACTGTAAAATATGTAGACTATATATATATACTACGGGAAGGCATATCGGTGCTGGAAAGATAAGCACATTAGTTTTAGAAATTTCTAAACATTTAGTTTAGAAATCATGTTAGATGTTAGATACTCTTAAAATCAATGATTATTATTGAAGTAAAGTTGCATTACCTATGCAATGAAAAATCCAATGAAAAATCAAAGATAAACCAAAATTAGGAAAAAATAATGATTTATATGATCACAGTTTGGATATGGCAGAGAAAAAAACACATAACATCAAAAACATGTGATGCCTCTGAATTAATTTCCTCCATTTTCTCTTTGCTTACTCTGCTCTGATCACATCAACCTCCTTACACATCTTCATAAAAGGTAAACACAACTCTTCCTCAGGGCCTTTGTATTTGCTGTTCTTGTGTCTAGAAAAGAAGTCCCTCAGATATCTGCATAGCTCACTCCTCAATAGTCTTCCATTTTCCGTTAAATGTCCATTTATCAGGAAGCCTTTACTGGGTCACCATCTATTTTTTTAATATAGGTACATCTTCTATCACCTTGAATCTCTCTGTTCTCCTCTGCAGCATGCTTTACCAACCATATATATATATATACATATTTGTTTTCCTATTATCTATCTTCCTTGACTAGAATGAAAGCTATAGGAGGGTAGTCATTATTTGTTTCATTGCTATATTACTCTATCTAGAATAATGCCTGAGAAAAGAGTGAGTATTCATTACATGTCTGTTGAATGAATGGACACAGTCCCTCCAACGCTGAAAGTAAAACGAAGGTGAAAATATCTTCAGAGCACATCTTTTATGTAACTGATCATCTTGTCTAGAGTTGGTGAGGAAGTAGGTAAAATATGTGGATTGGGAAATTAGAAGTGAATTGACAAACCATATGTCACGAAAATAGATGAAGAATAAAAAAAAAAAAATACTAGATATAAGAATAGAAGACCGGTTGAGGAAGAAATATTCAGAGCTCTCATTCAGCTCTCAGAACCAGATAGGATTTTTGTAATGAAATTTACAAAAAACATTTATAGGTATGTAAAATACAGTGGGGAGAAAAAGGCAATTCAAGCATATGGAGTAAAGGAACTAAGAAATCTAAATGTCATCATTATGGAGGTAGATAGTGAGAAACTGGAAAGCAGTTATTCACTTCACTAAAGCTTAGATAAAGGTCTCTGCATCTTCACAAATAAAGTATTGATGATGGATAGAAAAATTGATTGGCACTTTGAGTGAATTTTTTAAAAAGGTAAGGTTTGTTCATGAATGATGGTGGTAGAACCATGACAGACAAATGGCAATAAGAAAGAAGATACTTCTAATCCTCTTCTGAAATGAAAAATGGAATGCATTCTCTTGCTGATTTCATGAGAACTTGTATTTTTACAGCAAAGTAAAAGATCAGTAGTGATACAAGGAAATAGGAATGATTTTAAAACAAAAAATGGGGGATTTTAAAAAGCATTTATTCATGAAGGAAAGAAGACTAGAAACAATGTGCTTATGAATGGGACTGAGCATGGATTTGGGAGGATTTCAAACACAGGGGAAGAAAAAAAATTATAGGAAATGATCCTAGAATGGTAATCAGGAGCAAATGGAATATGGCTATGAAAACTCACTTTGTACTCTAAAATACCTTATATAAATGCAAGGGGATAAATTATACACAAAGTTTTTTTTTTAAAGGTTTTATTTATCCATTTGACAGAGATCACAAGTAGGCAGAGAGAAAGGCAGAGAGCCCAGTGTGGGGCTCGATCCCAGGACCCTGGGATCATGACCTGAGCCGAAGGCAGAGGCTTTAACCCACTGAGCCACCCAGGCGCCCCTACACAAAGTTGTTTTTTGTTTTTTTTTTTTAATTTAAAAACTATATTTTGTTAGTCAGTATGCACATCATTTCACATTCCTCTTCCCGGCCTCACTACATTTTAACACTGATTTATTGTTGCTCTGGAAACACACCAAACTCTCACTGACCTTCAAGTCTTTGCAATTGCTATCTCTCCATCTGCTGCTTTGACTTCCTGATTTATCTACCTGAATGGCTCCTTCTAATCTTATTTAAATGTCACCTACTCACTGTGATAAGGTACAGGAGATACCACATCAAATAAGAGCCTTCATCTCTAGTGCAAAGTAAATAGGCAACCAGACAATACAATAGGGACAGGAATTGAAAGCATACAGAAATTGCAAATTTCCCAAGCTTTAGGTGAGAAAGGAATGATTTGGGCTGTATCCTAATGGATAGGTTGATATTAGAGACAAGTGATGAAGGGACAGATGACAGGATATAAGATAATTCAATAGTGAGAGAATATGGCCCATTCAAGGAAATACACAATGGCTGGAGAATAATAAGTGTGTGTGTTTGTGGGCAGTGAACCCTCTGAAACTATTCCAGGCAAACTCTAAAATAATTTCTGGTAAAAACTAGGCAATAAAAAAGACATCAAATTTCATTTGCTGCTAAATCTTAACTGAGCTCTCTATCTCCACTCTTGCCCCACTAGTATCTATCTTCCACTTGGCCGCCAAAGCAATATTTTTTTAAAACATAGGTCATATCTCAAGCATTCTTTACAACAGAAGCTTTGCACTGGTTATTTTCTTTGTCTGGAAGCCTCTTTCCTGAAAATTTCCATGGTCTACTACTTCACTCCATTCTCTATGCTAACTAACTCCCCAGTGAAAGCTAAACAGATCAGCCTCTGTAAAATAACCCCTCCACTCCTATAAAGATGACTTTATCACCTCCCCGCTTCTGTGTTCCATCCTCAATATGAACATCAAGAGAGTAGAACATTTGTCCTTTTTTTTTTCAGTGTTATATCCTTGGTATATATAACAATGCCTGACACAATATAGATGCCAAATCCATCTGTATGAATGAATGCATGCAAAATCATGCATCTATCACTGAATGAACAAACAAACTACTACACATTTGTTGAAGTGACTAAGTAATGAACTCATTTATGGGAGGAAATTTATGGGAGAAAGAGACAAAGAAAAAGAAAGGGGAAAAAAAAACTTCACTAAAGAAATCAGAATAATTTCACAGCAGAAATTTGCAAACCAATTGAGGGTAGAGACAATCTGCCAGATAACGCGAATGCCTGGAATACAACACTTAAATGCGGGAGCAGAGAATGGGTATTTGTTGTAGTTAAGCATTTTCACCACAAGTAGGAAATAAAGGCAAAGACAGGGAGGCAAGAAAATGTAAGACATTATCAAAATTATAGCTGAGGGGCGCTTGGGTGGCTCAGTGGGTTAAGCCTCTGCCTTCAGCTCAGGTCATGATCCCAGGGTTCTGGGATCAAGACCCACATCTGGCTCCTTGCTCAGCAGGAAGCCTGCTTTTCCCTCTCCCACACCCCTAGCTTGTGTTCCCTCTCTCTCGCTGTGTCTCTCTCTGTCAAATAAATAAATAAATAAATAAAGGTGTAGTTGAAGTGGTAAACACTGGGACCCAAGCTGCATGGCAAAGGACTGAAGTACAAGAGGGCGGTGAAGAATGAACGACATCAAAGGAGGGAAAGTTTAATCAAGTTGATTGAACAGAACCTGAGAAATGATATGCTACGATAGCAATTTTTTTTGCAACCTAAAATTTAATCAGCATTCTGGAATAAGGTATAGCAATTAGAGCGGGAGATAGCGGTAATCATTTGAGTGGGTACTTGTCCCAGCTTCATAAGCTTGACCCCTGCAGCTGGTGGGAATTCTCTTCATATCTATTTGGTTTGAGAAGCACTGGTTTTATAGCAAACTATTATGACATACCTGAGACTGAAAGTTACCTGAAAATTACTATAATTCTACTTAGCATAATATAGACCCTCCTTATCATAAGCTGCTCCCTGAGATCCAAAGTGCTGATGACAGCTCAAAATTCTTTAGGCACTGTCAAACTCATAGGAAAATATTTTATATTCGTACTGGTATTTCTACTTTGGCAGAGTTCCCAATTCCTACATCTGCTTTTATTCTAGCAAAGTCTATTTCCAACTGGGAGTCTCAGAGTTCTGACACATGATGCCCTTGCTATGTCAGGGAAAATAGAAAGGAGTTGTCTTATTTAAAAAAGAAAAATCTTATCTTGGTTATAAACATAAGAAAAGCACATTTCACTTAGATTGTAAATCATAGATTTGATTTAGTTGTTGTTCCTTGGCCCCCAAATTGCCCCCAGTCTAAAGGAAACTTGGAAAAAAATGGGAAAAGAAGATAATTTAGTATAGGAATGAAATACTTTTTCTTTAAAAAAGTAAAAATCAAATGGACCTTTTAAAAACTAGTAAGCACTGGGACACCTGGGTGGCTCAGTGGGTTAAGCCTCTGCCTTCAGCTCAGGTCATGATCTCAGGGTCCTAGGATTGAGCCCTGCATCAGTCTCTCTGCTCAGTGGGGAGCCTGCTTCCCCCCACCCTGCCTGCCTCTCTGCCTACTTGTGATCTCTCTCTCTCTGTCAAATAATAAAATCTTTAAAAAAAATTTTTAAAAAATAAAATAAAAACTAGTAAGCACTAAATGTTTGTATTTAATGCTAGTTTATTCATAAATTATGTGTGTACATATACATATTATACATATTGCATATAGTATACTATATTTAATCTTACTATTTATATACTATTACTAATATGTACATATATGCATTCATTTTATTTATAAAAATATTTTAGTATTTTTCATGTGTCATCTTGGTGACAGCTCAAAATGAATAAATCAGTCATATTTCTTAATTGCAAACAACAGAAACTTTTTTTTTGCAAGCTCCTCCCAAAATACAATGCATTACAAGAGATACTAGGTACTGGGTAGCTCACAGAATATCAAGAAGGAAAAACACCCCAATTATGCCACAGAAGTGGCCCAAAACACACCAATACCATAGCTACTGAACAACTACAGTGTTGTTTACACCACCAGCTTTAGAAACTATACTACCATTCACTTACCAAGTCTTCTCTCTTTGGAAACAGCTGCAGATTGACCACTGCTTCCAGTATATCCCTTAATTTAAGCGATCTGGTAATTTAAGTCCCTATTTGTCTGCATCACTAATTTATGTCCAAACTGTGCTGGCAGATGCATCAGGTTGGTAAAGCCTTAGTCACAATGACCCACTCTGGATACAAAGAGCCTATGGAAGTAGATTCCTTTTGTAGAACCCAAATTCACTTCTTTTACACTAAAACTCCTATTTTTTTTTTCTGAGAGAGAGAGAGAGCATCACAGGGGGATGGGAGAAGTAGTGGGTGCAGACGGAGAAGGTGAGAGAGAATCTCAAGCAGGCTCCACACCCATCACAAAGCCCAAAGCAGGGCTTGATCTCACGACCCTAAGATCATGGCCTGAGCCAAAGGTGAGTCAGATGCTTCACCGGCTAAGTCACTCAGGTGCTCCTGAAACTCCTATTTCATTTGGAGTTTCAAATAATAATAATAAGACCTTATTCTGCTAATACTAACCTTTCCATCCCACCAATTCATAGCATTCAGGAGTAAACAGAAGTTTTTAGAAAAATCTTTCACCTTTTCCAAAGAAGAGGGACTTTTATATTTTCCTTTCAATCTCTAAAATCAACATACATACTTGAAAACAAATATGACAGAATTATAGGTATGTTTATATATTCCTGAATACATAAGAAGAGTTTTTTCCAAAAACATAATTTTATGAGTTGTTAATTAATATATTATAATACCCTTTTCTCTCTTTTCCAACTACGTCTTCCTCTACCCAATCAACTAAAAAACCGGCCAACCAAATAAAAACTACACCAGTTACTCTATTCACAATCATTTAATAGAAGGAATCAGTTAAACAAAGTTCAAAGAATGTTTAAACAAAAGGGAACATTGCCTTGGCAAAGATAAAGTAACTATAGGAAATATCTACCACTACAGGGATGGGGAAACACAGGGAAGAAGTTGGTGTTATTAGAATCTAGAATCCTAGAAGAGAAGATCTGCCGAGCTGGGACACAGGACATTACGGGGATTACCTGGCTGGTGCTGCTACCATGAAAGAACATAATGAGGCTAGTTCTGGAAGTACCACAGAAGGGAAAAGTGGTAATAATTAAAAATAAATAAAACAAGAAGTAACCCAACTGTTGCTGCCAAGGTGAAAGGTCACTCCTGGCTTCCTAGTTTCCCTCTAACTAGACCCCTTACTGATAGAATATAACAGGGAGGCCATTAAGAAAAGAAAAATATAGTTTATAGAGACACAGCTCTAGTATCATAAAGCAGACCATAAAGACAGAGTTTGGATCTCTGAGATAATAGCTTAGTAAGTAACAACCCCCTTTTATTTCTTTCTTTCTTTTTTTTTTTTCTACAACCCCCTTTTCCAACTGAATGGAGTAATATATAGCTGATGTTCTCTAATTTATCAAACCAAAAATAATCATACTTTTCTAATTGTTTTACCAATTTTAACCATTTGTGGTTCGGAAGATACTCTAAATATAGGAAAATAATTTGCTTTCCAAAAGAAGTTAAACTTCAATCATTTCCATAAGAGATGGAAATGTAGAGTAGACCTTACTTTTAGGCCTGGCTTTGTTACTTATGTATTGTACATCTTGGATCACTTCTCTGCCTACAAGTATTTTTTTTTTAAAAGATTTTATTTATTTATTTGACAGAAAAAGAGATCACAAGTAGGCAGAGAGTCAGACAGAGAGAGAGGAGAGGAAGCAGGCTCCCTGCAGAGCAGAGAACCTGACGTGGGGCTCGATCCCAGGACCCTGGGACCATGACCTGAGCCGAAGGCAGAGGCTTTAACCCACTGAGCCACCCAGGCGCCCTGCCTACAAGTATTTTTATAGGTAAAGTGTGATTTACAGATGCCTTCTAAGTTTTTGAGGGTCAAATAAGAAAATGTATTCAAATTTTTTTTCTAATAAACTGTACAATTAGTGTTCTGAAAAGCCATACAAATATTTGGGTACAAAAATGGCATTTAATTTCTTTCCATTTTATTCCAGATCTCAGTGAAACCTCTGATGCAAAAGGCTATAATCCCAGTGACAGAACTGTTAAGAAATGTCTGCTGGAAATACTGTAGATGGGAAGATCTGCAGTGTGATCTGTAAACACAAAACCTGGCTGGGAAGTATATCACCTACAGTAGTATAATCCATTAATTCTCAGGATTTTAGATGGGGAAATAAAAAGATAATAGGCAAAGTGAAGGTGCTGTGTAGAAAAGGAACAACTAATGTACCATTTTTACTGACAAGAATCAGTAGAATTTCAGAACAGTGACAAAACATTCTTTAAGAAAGATTTTGTGGGAGCACCTGGGTGGCTTAGTCAGTTGAGCATCTGCCTTTGGCTCAGGTCATGATCCCAGAGTTCTGGATTGAGCCACCAAGTCTCCCTGCTCAGTGGGAAGTCTGCTTCTCTCTCTATTCCTCCCCCACTCTCTCTCATTCACTCTCTCAATAAATAAAATCTTTAAAAAACAAAACAACAACAACAAAAAACACCTCAAAAAAAACAAAACAAAAACAAACAAACAAAAAGGATGATTTTGTGACTGTACCCACAAGAACATCCATCGTGTAGAAGGGACTTAAAAAAAAATCTACTACAGAACACTGTCCCTTATAAAGGTAGATACAAAAATTCTTAACAAAATTTTAGCAAATAGTATTCAAGAGTTTATAAAAATGATAAAATATCATGACTAATTAGGGCTTATCTAGTGAATGTAAGATTGTTTTCAAATTTAAAAATTAATATTATTTACCCTATTAATAACCCCCCAAAAGAAAACTACATTACCATCTCATTAAATGCAGAAAAATCAGTTGGCAAAATCCAACATCCATTTCTGAAAGAAAACACTATCAGGAAATTAATAATAGAATGGAATTTTCTTAAGTTGATAAAAGGTATTAACAAAAAAATCTACAGCTGACGCTACAATCAGTGGTGAAACACTTGAGTTTGTTTCTATATACAAAAGATCAAGAACAAGACATAATGCCTGCCTCTACCACTTAACAATGTGCTGACAGTTCTATCCAGTTCAATAAGGCAAAAAGCTTTCATATTGAAAAGAAAAACTACTTGCTTGTTTGTTTTATAAATGACCAGGTCCTCTGTGTAGAAATTCATAGAGAGTCTACAATAAAGCTACTAGAACTAACAAGTGAGTTTAGTAAGGTCACAGGAAACAATATAAATATACAAAATTATGTTCAATTATATAGAGACAGCAATCAAAAAATCAAAATTAAAATTATGACAGATAATTTTAATACATATTAAATGCTTGGGGATATATTTGACAGAAGATTTGAAATATCCATATGATAAAATTAGAAAACAATGGTAATAGAAATTAAAGAGAACCTAAAAAAGGAGATATTCTATGTTCATGTGTAGACTTAATATTACTAAAATGTCAATTTTAGTAATATTAAAATTTATTTTAAAATAAATTTATTTAAATAAATAAATAAATTTATTTAAAAATAAAATCCAAGCAGGATTTTAGTATAAATTGATAAGCTGACTTTAAGATTTATGCAAATGCAAAGGACCTAAAATATGCCAGATAACTGAAAAATAAGGACAAAGTTGGTTATCTAAAACTACCTACTTCTGATTTATTATAAAGTTACAGTTATTAAAATAGTATGGTATTGGCCTTAAGATAGAGAAATAGAATAATGGAACAAAATAGAGAATCTAGAACTAGACCCACATATGTATGGATAATTGACTTTTTTTTTTTAAAGATTTTATTTATTTATTTGACAGGCAGAGATCACAAGTAGGCAGAGAGTCAGGCAGAGAGAGAGAGGAGGAAGCAGGCTCCCTGCTGAGCAGAGAGCCCGATGTGGGGCTCGATCCCAGGACCCTGAGATCATGACCTGATCCAAAGGCAGAGGCTTTAACCCACTGAGCCACCCAGGCGCCCTGGATAATTGACTTTTGAACAAAAAAGCTTACTCAGAGTATATATATATGTATGTATACATACATATATATAATTTTTTTTAATGAAAATCTTAAAAAGGCTAACACAAAATAGTATTTATACCTAAAAATGAACACTAAAACCATAAAACTACTAGAAGAAAACACGAGAAATCTTGGTAAACTTGGGTTTGGCAAAGATTCTTTAGATAAGAAAAAATGATACATTGTACTTCATCAAAATTAAAAACATCTGCTTTTCAAAGGATACTGTTAAAAGAATAGAGAGATGCTACAGACTGAGTAAAAGCATATGTGAAATGTGTCTGACAAAGCACTTGTACTCCTATATAAATAACTAAAAAAAAGACAGAATAAACTTGGGGCACCTGGGTGGCTCGGTGGGTTAAGCCTCTACCTTCAGCTCAGGTCATGATCTCAGGGTCCTGGAATCGAGCCCCACATCAGGCTCTCTGCTCAGTAGGGAGCCTGCTTCCCCCTCTCCCTCTGCCTGCCTCTCTCCCTACTTGTGATCTCTCTCTCTGTCAAATAAATAAATAAAAATCTTAAAAAAAAAAAGACAGAATAAACTAATAAAAATAGACAAAATATCTGATAGACACCATACCAAGAAGATACATAGATGGTAAGTAAGCATATGAAAGACACTTAACATCATTTATAGTCATTATTAATCTTATATTACTGTAAGATAACAGAGCTAAATTATGTACAACCAATTCAGGGAAAAGGTAAGTACAGAATCAGAGGTGACAGAATTTCCAGAAATCATGGAGAAGAATTTGGATTTTCAAAGTGTATAGATAGGGATGATTTGAACCATTCTTATCCCATCTTTTCTATATCTTAAAGTCAGAGGAATTTATGTTTGAACTAGATTAGATGAATTGACATAGGAACAAACATGTATTTAACACTTAGCTGTAATTAGATCTATAGAGGTGATTATGATGGATTTGTATTGTCTTATTTGTACCTCTCTGTATATTCCTTACGTATCACAATAAAACTATATCATTTTTACAATTTAAAATGTTTGTCAAATATGTCTAAATATAGACATATACTCCAAATAAACAAAAAAACAATGTACTAAATTATCATTAGCATTTTGGAGTCTAAAGTTGGTGATTCTGTAATCTTAAAATATATATGAACACACATAAATATCCAAGGGTAATTTTATTTTGTACTTTGTCAGGAGACATAAAGAAAGTAGCACCATCTAAACAATTTCATTAATTACTTTCATTTTATTAACAATAAGTAAGAACTTTGGAAATTGATAGAATGACAAAGAAAAGGTGAAGGGCAAAATCAATCTCAGTAGACATTTATCAAGATTACACTGCAAATCAATTAAGATTACTGTTTAAATCAGTACAGTTCATCTTGGAATGAAAGGGCACATTGAGAATACAAGGGCCATACCCAATTTGCATGTGTTCTTAATACAAGTCAGAGGGATTACACATGAAAGAGATGAATGATAAAAGGGCAATCAGCTTATAGGCAATACTTGATGATGAAAGACAGAGTAAAAGTAGTAAGGTTATTTTGCAAAAATTAAATTTTGCATGAATTTAAAAAATGTAATTGTTGCAACATAAAAAAAAGTTTATTACAAAACTTGATATAAATTGTTCTTTGATCTGATTACTTTGATACATTTAAAAGAGTTCATCAAGACATGTAAAGTATGAATCTAGGTTATCAGTCAACAATAAAAGGTCATCAACTCAAGCATGCTGACCCTCCCATACAAAGGATCTGTCTCCATATCCCTGACAAACACTACAGCTCAGTCACCAAAGATGAGTAGGCAGGGCCAGCTGCATGGATATGAGACCTGTGTCGTTGGACACCACCCTGAATTCAGTAGGGCTCATACCTGGCTTAAGTTCTGCTGTCATTCTCTTGAAATTCTTAAAATTTTCTACAAAAGAAGTCCCATATTTTTGTATTTTTGTTTTGGGCCGGGACTTAAAAATTATGTAGCCCATCCCAAGAGTCATAGTAACTAACTTAAAACTGAGTGGGTAAAGAAGAAAGGAATTCCAGGCAAAATAAATAAATAAATAAATGTATAGGGGTGTGTGTGTATTTAAATATAATTTATATCTATTTACTTTCATTATATTTATTCATTTATATTTCATATAATAAATGAATAAATTTATTTATTTATATTACAATATATATAACATATATAAATATATAAAACATAGGTTCATAAAAATAAAAATAACTCTGTATTCCTAAAGATCAAAAAGGGAAAATTGTACTTGGTAAGGCCAGTGTCACAGAAAATTCTAAATCATTAAGTGCCTGTTAGGTCAAGTTACAGATTTTGTTTTAGTTCAAGTCTTCTAGAAAGCAGATGCCAAGACAGACTAGAAGACAAGAGATATACTGGGAAAAAAATGCCTGTAAAAATTTAAAGTACTCGGGAAACCTTCAGACCATGACTCAGGACTAACATTTAGGGAAAAGGAGGATTGTACAGGAATAAAGATAGCAGTGCAGCTTCAACAGAGTGTTATGTAGGCTCTAGGAGCCCCAGAGCACAGATTGCCCTTAGAGGAGTAAGACTAGTCTAGTTCCAGTACCCTCACTATGTTCAGTCATTAGCCAGCAGCAGCTTGGGGAGAGTCACCCTGGCGAGAACCCTGAGACAAATTTTACAGATGAATGCTGTCACCTGATGCCACACCTCACAGCAGGTTCTCTCTTGAAAAAAGATCTAAGTGCAGTTTCAGAGGTATGAACTTGGCCTTTCAAAATTTAGTGATTCTTAGCACACAAGCCAAACTTCCAAAAAGGGGGTTATCCAATGATCAGCGTGTCATTCCAATTATACACACAGGTACTGGCCAAATGACCGACTTGGGGATCTATTGACACTGCGGATCCAGAATAAGCTGAATTTCAGCTATAAATTCATTTATTACCTGACCATCACACATCCCCAGTCTAGCAGGAAGCTACAATGATGCATTGTGTCTTCGTGTATTGATGCCAACTAAGATCCTGGGTCTGACTGTCCTTTATATGTCAGGATATTCCTCTTTCTCCAGGGTTCAATCAACAAAGTAAATTGCCATAGGTTTCACCGGGGAGGTACTGAAAAATCCTTGTAATGTGTCCTTACTATGGTGCTACAGAATCCTTCTTGTAAACATAGACATCTCTTTCGTCAGTGTGATACAGACCTTAAAACTGGGTCAGAATTGGAAACTGAGCAGGGGACTGTAACTTTATACTGAGGCAAGTGTCCTCATCTTATTGCTCTTTCATCCTTGACCTTTTCTGATTAGTAGATGCTATAAAAAATCCTGACTGACTGCCCTTGTATTTGACTCGAGGGATCCCATGTTATATTGATCTCTACAACCACCTGTAGGTCTGGATATTTCGGCCATCCATTGTTTGTGCGAGTCATTGTGAAAACTGTAGACCCCTGCCTTCTGGTGGTTAAACACCACCACTCCCAGTTGACCTCTGTTGCTTCTGGGCCTCTTCATCCCCACGGTGTCATTTAATGAGACCATTCTAAGACTGCTTCTCCTACGACATTCTTGGCCTGCATATAAGACCAGTCACTGAACTTGGTTATGTTGGTAACCCTCTCACCAGCATTTTGGGTGGCCTTGATAACAATTGTGTCCTCTGGGTCTTCTTGAGCATCTCCTACAGTAGCTCTAGTAGCCTCATGTAGAGTAACTATTTCAACTTGACCATATTCTTAAACTGTTTTTATTCTTTCCTATACCATGTGACATTGCAGCCCAGGCATCTTACCTTTGCTCAGTGTTAGCCTCTTCTTTCTCTATTCTTCTAAGAGCTACCCTAGCCATAAAATTTCTCTAACATGTGGGTTACTTGACATGATGTTAAAGCCCATGTCTCAAATAAATGCCTCTCAGTTAATTAATTCTTGCTCATCCAGTCTACCTAAATTGGTGGTATCTTTAATATTGTTAGCTTCTTTTTACTGATACCTGTTTTGTCCTCTGGTGGTCATTTTGGATTGAGTCTTAGTCTCTCTCTCTCTCTCTCTCTCTCTCTCTCTCTCTCTTTCCTGTCTGCTCCCTTCTCTCTCTCTTGTGTATTCCATTATTGATCCAGGAAAAATACGTGCCCTTTTCCCTAGTAATCTCTAACAGTTCAGAAATCACTTGGATGGTCTATCAGTTAGAAGCCCATCTTCGTCCCTTTAGATCTACTAGGTGGAAGTTAAATCTACTTCCATCCACTATGTGCAGATATTATATTAATAGCCTCTCTGACATTATCTCTTATTCTTAGATAAGGAAGTAGGGACCTGTGTGTTTGGATGAGGGCAGGGTGGGGTAATCACATCACTGTGGCAACTCTCTTTAAATAAATATTCCACGGGGTACCTAGGTGGCACAGTCAGTTTCTTGGTTTCACCTCAGGTCATAATCTCATGGGTCTTGGGAAGGAGCCCCATGTAGGGCTCTCTGCTCTCAGCAGGGAATCTACTTGAAAGATTCTCTACCTCTGACCCTCCCTCCTCCCCAATAAATCTATTTATGTATTTATTTTTAATTTAAATTCAATTAGTTAACATGCAATCATTTTTAGTTTCAGAGGTAGAAGTCAATCTTATGTACCCAGCACTCATTACATCACGTGCCCTCCTTAATGTGCAGCTCCCTAGATACCACGTCCCCCCACTCCCCTCCTCTTCAGCAGCCCTCACTTTGTTTCCTATGATTAAGAATCTTTTATGGTTTGTCTCCCTCTCTGATTTCATCCTGTTTTATTTCTTCATCTCTTCCCCTATGATCTTCTGTTTTGTTTCTTAAATTCCTCATAGCAGGGAGATCAATCAATAATTGTCTTTCTCTGATTGACTTGACTTATTTTGCTTAGCATACCTCCTAGTTCCATCCACATCATTGCAAACAGCAAGATTTCATTTTCTGATGGCTGAGTAGTATTCCATATTTTATATATATATATATATATATATATATATATATATATATACACACACACACACACACACACATACCTTTTCTTCTTCATCCATTCATCTATTGATGGACATCTGTGACCCTTCCATAGTCTGGCTGGCTATTGTGGACATTGCTGCTATAAACACTGGGGGGCAGGTGCCCCTTCAGATACACTACATTTGTATCATTGGGGTAAATCCCTAGTAGTGCAATTGCTGGCTCACAGGGTTATTCTACTTTCAACTTTTTGAGGAACCTCCATACTGTTTCCAAGAGTGGCTGCATCAGCTTGCATTCCCACCAACAGCATAAGAGGGTGCCCCTTTTTCTGCATCCTCACCAACACCTGTCATTTCCTGACTTGTTAATTTTAGCCATCCTGACTAGTATGAGGTGGTATCTCATTGTGGTTTTGATATGTATTTCCCTGATGCCGAGTGATGTTGAATGTTTGGCCATCTGGATGTCTTCTTTGGAGAAACATCTGTTCATGTCTTCTGCCCATTTCTTGATTGTATTATTTGTTCTTTGGCTGCTAAGTTTGATAAGTTCTTTATAGATTTTGGATACTAGTCCTTTTTCTGATAAGACATTTGCAACTATCTTCTCCCATTCCAATGGTCATCTTTTGGTTTTGTTAACTGTTTGCTGTGCAAAAGCTTTTCATGGATGAGGTCCCAATAAAATGGGAAGTCCCCCAAAAATGAAGTTCATTTTTGCCTTTGTTTCCCTTGCCTTTGGAGATGTGTCTAACTATGGCGAAGGTCATAGAGGTTGCTGCCTATGTTCTCCTCTAGGATTTTGATGGATTCCTGATATAAATAAATCTTTAGAAAAAAATCTTCCCCTTCAAATTCTCTCCAATCTTCAACTCCAGATCCTTTCATAATGTCTGTTGGTTTGAGGACTTTTAAGAGTATTCTAAGCCCTTCCCTAACACTTAATTATCAAATATATAGATTAGTACCTCACTTCAGATTATCATATGCATTATATCTTGGTATTTCAAGAGACTTCAAATTTAACATCCAGGTAGTTACATGGAGTGATTTTAGCACTTTCAGTTAAGTGACAGATTACAGTGAATGTGAGGTGAAAAATGAAGAAAGTAAGAGTAATATACTCTGTCAAGAGTTCTGTTTCTTAAAGGGGATGGATAGGAGAGTCTAGAGGGGTAGTGGAGTTATTTCAGTAAGATTGTCTTATTTGGCTTTATTTTAAAAATGTAATTCAAGGGGCACCTGGGTGGCTCAGTCAGTTAAACATCTGCCTTCAGCTCAGGTCACCATCCCAGGGTCCTGGGATCAAGCCCCACATTGGGCTTCCTGCTCAACAGGGATCCTGCTTTTCCCTCTCCCTCTCTTGTTCCCCCTGCTTGTGCTCTCTCACTTCCTCTCTCTCTGTCAAATAAGTAAAATGAAATAAAATAAAATGTAATTCAAGCATGTTAAATGATTTTGAAAAGAAGCAAACAGAAAGAGATTGATGATAAACAGAAGATCATGGATGTTCCCTAGTCTTTGCAAATGTAGAAGAGTATTGGTAGAGGGATGAGCTTTAGAAAGGAAAAGAGGAAGAGAAAAAGGAAAAAATACGTCATGTAGAGATAAAACAAATATGTAGGATCGGTGATTATTCCTATTCTTTCTCTATAAATTAGAAGTCAAGGACATCTCAAGAGAAAGATAATTTTGAGGAGAACTTGAAATATACCCCCAAACTGTATGGGAACATACATGAATAACCTGTTGTATTATTCTCTTCTGGAAGAAACAAAAAACTACATACAGAAAGTTGCCTGGAGCTGTCAGTGATTACAGGGTGAGGAGTGAGGATAGGAACAGTTGATCAAACTACATATTCACCATTTTATATTATGTGAGTTTTACCTGTCATATCATTAAGATGAAGAAAACAGGTGTATATAGTTGGGCTGATGTGAGAAGCTTACATCTGAGAGGGTTGTTTCCCTGAAAAGGGGCACCAGAAGAAATAGTAGGGTCTACCATTGAGGGTAGAACCTGAGAAGCAGGATACAACCATAAAGATAGAATAGTGGTGTCTTACAGAATGTAGCATGGGGGGGCGCCTGGGTGGCTCAGCGGGTTAAAGCCTCTGCTTTCGGCCTGGGTCATGATCCCAGGGTCCTGGGATCGAGCCCCACATCGGGCTCTCTGCTCTGCAGGGAGCCTGCTTCCTCCTCCTCTCTCTCTCTCTGCCTACCTCTCTGCCTACTTGTGATCTCTGTCTGTCAAATAAATAAAAAAATATTAAAAAAAAAAAAGAATGTAGCAAGGTAAGCTGTCTCTGCAAAACTCACAAATAAGTCTATGAAATAGTTTGGATGCTTGCCATGATAGAGAGCATAATGGCTAATAAGCATCAGTCAGGAGATAGTTTAAAACAGCTTAACAATACAAAGATATCTAATCCTTCCATTCTATCCTTTTCCCCCATACTTGAAGTCTAAAGATTTAGGAAGGGGAAAGAAAGGGAGCAAGAAGAACAAGCTACAACCTCCTTTCCCATTCCTTAGCTTCTAGTTGGTTTTGATAAATGGGAACAGAAGAAAGCTTGAATTGGATACGAGACTGGCTTTTTGATTGACAGAGTGGGGGTTTTAATATCTATAAAATGAAACTGCCCCCCCTTATTTTGAAACTGGTCTTATGCTTAAAATTAACACAAAGCTACAGGATCATTCCAGCAATGGAGGGAATTTGGTCAAAGGAATGGGAGTGAAACCACAGAAGATGACAGGAGGCATTAATGGGAGAAACAGAGCCACTTTCTGTGTTTACCCCTTTAGCCCTTTCAATAAACTCTTTACATTCATACCATTTAATCTGCACTGTTGACCAAAAATACCCATATAATTATTTAGATCTGCATATAAGTTTTATAAGGATAGGAAAAGAATTTCCAAAACTAAAACTTGAAACTAAATGTCCATACTTCCCTTCCTCAAATCTTAAAAGATAAGTAGAATTTTGAAGCTACACATAGGTGGTTGGGTTAAGGAAGAGCAGGGGAGGATTCCAAGTAAAGTTTAGTATGAATACAGGAAGTAGACATATAGAACCTGGTTCTATTGTATCTAGACCATTTAGGCAACAGGCTTGAGCCGTGGAAACTTGAGCAAGGCAAAAGGGCCACAGTGACCACGCAGCTGAATACCAACAGGCTCCTTAAGTGACCTACCTCAAAACAACCATAGGCCCCAACTGACAAAGACAACCAAGTAGAGTTCCTAATGTTGCAGGATTTCTCTTCTTCCGGTGCCTGCAGTTCTTGGTCACAACGCTTTGAAGAATGAAGTAGACCAGAGAAGAGTGGTGCACAGTAAAGTTTCTTGAGCGACAGTAAAGTTTATTGAATGATCAGAGTACAAAGCTCCCAAAGAGGGAAGGGACCCGAGAGGGTTGCCACTGGCCTATCTAAGTCCAGGGGGTTTTGTGGGCTTGTTAGCGGGCTGTTTTAATCTGATTACCCCTCCATGAGCCTGTCCTCAATCAGATTTTTGTCCACACACTCAACTACCTATCAGGTAGTTTTTCACATGGAAAAAGGTACAGGGCTCCTTCCAGCATTGTGTAAAATCCTTTTAAGGGTGATTTCCTCTTAGGGTAGGGGCCCTTGTGCCTGCTTACCTTTCTTCCAACTATCCCTCATTACTAAGATTACCAAAAAAGGGAAAATTCCATACATCAGCATTCCTCCTCACAGCCCTCTGTAACTGTGGCCCCTCACCACTGCCTTGTGGCAGACAATCTCTCCTCCTTTGCTATTCTGCCTACTGCTCCGCTATAGTGTATTCAATAAACCTTTAACTCTTCTGTTCTGCCTTGGGTGAGTTCTTTGACTGCCCATGCTGCCAGCCTCCCCATCCAACTCGGACACCCCCACATAGCAGAGTGCAGCAAACTGTTTTCTGTAAAGGACCAGAAAGTATTTTAGGCTTTGCCAGGCACTGGTCTTTATTATATTGACTCACTCTACCAATGTAGAGCAGAAGCAGCCATAGACAATACGTAAATAAAGGGTATGACTGTATTTCAGTAAGACTCTATTTACAAAAACGGGTAGTGGGCTAGATTTGGCCCCCAAATCATAAAATATTGACCCTTCTTCTACAGCATAGAGACAAGAAGAGCTGAGTAATAGAGGTGTGTAATGAGAGGCTCCCTTTTATACTAAGATCAGAACTTCACTTTGGTGATGGTGTGGATGAGCTGAGGTGCAGCAGGAATTAGGACATGAAAACTCTGGGAAAGATTCCTCTCTGTTCATATGTTCGTAACATAAGCCAACTAATATTTCTCCAGACCTCCTCCATTCCTCATAATAATCAATGGCATCACATTTTATTAATCAAGATAAATCAGAACAACCTTATCTTCATTCTTCTAGACCTCATAGCTTACCTTACCTCCATGACTTAAAAGCATCAGTAAACTTAGGGAAAATATTTGATATGACAAAATATCAAAAGCATAGCTTTTGTAGGCTGCAAAATTTGGATACACAATATAAAAATTCAGTGATCCAGAAAGTCTTGGTGCTGTCTCAGGAAATTTGCTGAAGGAAAACACACGAAATAGAAGGAATGGTTGCCTTCTACAACTTCATCTATTCAATGACCTGCCTTGCTGTGAAATGCAAAGAGGATGGAGGTAGGAAAGAAAACATGAAGTTGCTAGACAAGAAGAGACCTAACAGACAGTCATTCTCAGAGAAGGTCTGCAGGAGTGAATTTTCAGCAAATCTGGAAAATGATCTCCAGCTAAGATAAGCAAGAACATGAAAATTTCTTATCCTTTCCGCAGGGAAAGAGGAAAACAAAAATGTAGAAACCTTATCAGTGTAATTACCACCAGCTCCAGAGTGATACCAGCAAAAGTGAGTCCCTGAAAATGGGTCAGCTGTTAGGGAGAGATTTTAGGGAAGAGAAGAGATATTAAGTAGGCTTAGCAGAAACTGTAGTCTTATAATTTTCAGAACTGGACAAATTCAATGCCAAAAACAGGGCCTATGAGAGTTCCATCTGCTGTCTTCTGGCCTTCTCTGAATCAAGTGGGACATGGGCCAGTCTGAAAACCTTGAGAAATTCCGAGGGACAGACATGCGTGGCAAGAGCTGTATGGCCCAACATATACCAGAAGCTAGCCCTGTTAAGGAGTCAGAAGAGAGTGAGGATATGAGAATGATTTATCCCAGAGAGCCTCTGCTGAGCCAGAGAGAAAAGCTGACCCTGAAAACCTAGATAAAAGATTAGTTGCTATATTTGCACATAAATAGTCTTGAACATGTGCTACTAACAGACCCTCACACCAGGAAATTTAAGGAGATATTTATAACTATTAAACCAGGCTCCTACCTTCTCAGGGAATCTGGGGGATAGGGGTGGACCTTGAGAAAGACATTCAAGGGTTGTAAAACTGACACAAAGCTTTTAATAAGATTTGCCTATCAAAGGGGTAAAGGCACAATTTATAGTTCCAACTTCTCAAAAGTAAATGCTCTAAAGAAAAGCAAGCTCAAGGGCCTGAGGGGCCGGCGGGGGGGGGGGGGCTTCTTGGGTAGCTTCCAGAAAGAAGAACTTCTCTGACACACCTGGATTTCAGACTTTTAGCCCCAGAACTCTAAGAGAATAAATTTGTTTTTTTAAGCCACTTAGTTTGTGGTAATTCGTTACAGCAACCCTAGTAAATTAAATAATGTTCTGCCACTGAAGACACTTCTGGGATAGTGATGGTGGTGGATTGTCACTTTAGTTCCAAGAAGATATGGAGTATCTGAGTGATAAAAACATCCTACCAAGCAAAAGTATAGTTATGAAGGGCTAAAATGAGACATTATTTCAGAGATTAAAGTTGTCTCTAAGTTTAAATAGACTGTATAGTTATATGTGAATTTTGTTATAATTGTAAGAATCTCTGTGCTTTAGTGCTTATGTGTCTACCCTTCCTAAAAGATACAAAGTGGGTCTTACTCAGCTGTTTCCCAAGTGCCTGGCATGTGATATCACTTATATAGTTGCTGAATGCTTAAATACAAGAATTAAGATAAATAGTTACCAAAGCCCAAGGTTGCCCTCTCTTCATCTTCCAAAACTCAAAACATGTATTTATTTATTTATTTTCTGTATTTATTTTCTATATACCACAAAATTCTAATCTGTTTTTGTCAGCCAGAATGAGACAAGATGTTATTCAAATCAGGGGGCTAAAAGCTTTCAGCAGAAGGGAGGAGGGACAAAAGCACGAAAAGAATGTGTTTTGTTTTGCAGAACCAACACTTCTAGCTAGGGAGGCACCCAAGGAGGTGTTTCAGGCATAGGACTTTTCAAGGTACATTACCTGACAGCCCCTGTGCAAACCCTCTTGAGCTGAGGACCTGAGCAGAAGCCCCCCAGCCTTGTCCTGAAACTACTTTTAACTCATTATAAGACTAAGATCTCCTAAGGGTGGAGTTTTCTGCCATTTGTGGAATATATGATGTATGCACTAGCACACTGACATACTGCACAACTGTCCTGAACTGCCCTTTGCAAGCTGCCTGTCCCCGCCACCTAAGATACTGAATAAAAGCTTCCTGTACTAACCCCACAGGGAGACAGTGCTTTGAGAGCTATACCCCTGCCTCTTTATTTGTAACAAGTAATGAAAAGTTCTTTGCTTTCACATTTCCTTGGGTTGTATTAAATCTGATGCATACCAAATAGCCAACCCCTTGAGCTCCGTTACAGCTTCTCCATCTGTCTTGCTATGGCTTTAAATCAGAGAACACCTGAGATCTTGCTCCTATACTATTTCCACAGTTTTCATGTCTTTAGTTTTTACTCCTTTAATTCATTCATTACAGTGCTTCCAATTATTCATCTAAAATAAAAGTGTGGTTATCTATTCCCTTGATCAATACATTTCATGCCCCTTCCCTATCAGCAGTAGTGTAAATCCAAAGCTCATCTCTCACATGCCATTTCTAACTCCATGATACAGACAAATAACAATGCCTTTTCACACTCATTCCCTTACCTGCCTTGCCCACCCTCACGTTCTCTACCCTCAAACGCATATATCATCCAAAAGTCTATGTTTAAGGATCATTTCCTCTGTAATGTTTGCCTGATATAACCTCACTAATCTGCCTTTTTCATGTGCCTCTCATATTCTTACTTGGCCATGTTTTCATTATTTTGTCAAAAAATTGTCTCCCCGGGGTGCCTGGGTGGCTCAGTGGGCTAAGCGTCTGCCTTCGGCTCCAGTCATGATTTCAGGGTCCTGGGGTCGAGCCCCACATCAGGCTCTCTGCTCAGCTGGGAGCCTGTTTCCCCCTCTCTCTCTGTCTGCCTCTCTGCCTGCTTGTGGTCTCTGTCTGTCAAATAAATAAATAAAATCTTAAAAAAAAATTGTCTCCCCTACTTAGATGATGCCCTACTTATCTTTCTATAACTCCCACCTCCTCAAACTATTGCCCAAAGCAGTTGTTAAAAGGATGCTGGTGTAAGAATTAATGAACAAATAAATTTATTTAATTCAGGAAAAATGCAAATAGATCTATTGAGATTAATAATAGCTGACACAATATTAAAATATAAAGACCTAAAGGTCTAAGGCAAAGTAACAGCAGATCATGTAGTCCTATGAAAGTCATTAAATAAATTTGTTGTGCATTTCCTGGCTATATAAAATCTTAGTGTAGTATTTATAGATAAAGGTATAACATGGTTTTAGACAATAAATTCCGTGAAGAGATACCATGTAGGACCATACTCAGAAACTAATTCTCATCAAATTTTAGACTCTAGCATCTCTCTTCCTATTTTCAATTACCTAGAAATCAATATATTTTTTGCATTCTTTTTTTTTTAAGATTTTATTTATTCATTTATTTGAGAGAGAGAGAGCACAAGCAAGCAGAGAGAGAGAGAGGAGGAAGTACGCTCTCTGCTGAGCAGAGAGCCGGATGCGGGGCTCGATCCCAGGACCCTGAGATCATGACCTGAGCCGAAGGCAGAGGCTTTAACCCACTGAGCCACCCAGGCACCCTATTTTTTGCATTCTAAACACACAACTACATTTTATAGTGCTTAACAAGAATTCCTGGGTGTTTCTAATAATGAAAACATTCATCTTTCACCACAATTTTCCTGTTTCAGTTAAATAAATAAAAATAAAATAAAATAAAGATGAGATTAAGAAAATAAAGTTAGATAAACATTTCATGATATGTTGACTATACAAAATCTTTGGAGAATAAAAGTTTAGAAGATTTTTTTTTTTTTAGTCACTACTCAGGGATTTATATACTGCCTAGAAGATTTTGGCATCTTTGGGTATTTCAAACAATGCAAGTCTTTTTAGCCATGAATGTAAAATACCACAAAATTCACCACAGAATAAGGCTAAAGTTAAACCTTACTTGAAAAGCTTTATTTTGAACAACTTCATTTGAAAAAAATATTTAAAAATGTAAAATAATAGCACTAGCATCGGTTGCCAGGTGTAATATATATTATTTAGGAAAATAATTTAAGTATCTGCGATAGCTACCATTCACTAATTTGGTAATTATAAATTATTTTCATCCTACCATTAAAATTAGTCCTCTGAATGAGAATCACATGAATCACACACACAGTCCTTTGGATTAGACTGTACTGTCTTACCTCTCCTGTAGCATAATAGAAAGTGTGTTGATGTCAGCATCAGACAAATCTGGATGTGAATCCTGCCTGTATCATGTAGAAACAGTGTACTTTGAAGACATTTTGCTTATACTTCCTGAGATTCAGAGATTTCCCAGTATGTCCTGTAAAATGAAATTCTGAATCAGATTAAACAAAATTCTGTTATTTGATATGTAAGCTCCACCCTCTCCAAAACAGTGGTGTGTAGCTGATACACACTATTATATATATATATATGGTAGTTTCACACACATCATTATAAATCTATCTATATATATATGTATATACATATATGTAATCTTACAGCATGCATAGAAAGAAATGAGATATGCAGACCATCTTTGTGTGAATGTAGGTGTATATGAGTATGCATGCACGTATGTGTAAGGGTACTAAAATCTAGAGTGAGAAAATGTCCTTGACACCCGAAAGAATAACATTTCTCTAGTTGGGAAAAATATTTTAGTGTTGCTTAGATTTATTGTCACCTGAATGATGTTCTCCCAATGGATGATGTTTTTGCTTTGTTTTTATTATTTTAATTTATTTCAATTAAGCCATGGGTCTTATATTCAAGGAGTACTACTCAGGTAAATTGTGCCTGTCCCTCTTCCACAGAGAGGACCCCTCTCCTAGATACCCTGAAACAACAGGAAAGAGTACACAGAACAAAGGGCTACATGGCTTCCAGCAACTGATACAATGCAAGACAAAATTATTGTCTGTGCATCACATTAACCTGCTCTCTGTATGAATTTTGGAATTGAACTGGCTTATACCACCATTCAAATGGTAACACGTCTGCTGTTTCAGTTATTTCTGGGTTTTTTTAGGTGCAAGATATGCAGGGTCATTGTCAACAGCTAGCCTATCTTTTATGGATGATTGACATATATTGAGGTCACACCCTGTATGTCTTCATGTAGAACATTATGCAACTTCTGGGAAGTTTTTTTAAAAGTAGGAATTAATTATCCAGTAATAGAGATATAGAGAAGAGAGAATAGAAGGTTCATTGTTCAATAAACATGGCTGACATGAGGTAACATTGCTGAATCCTTAACAAAATATATGCGACTTTAATAATAAAATACAGCAGGACTACTAGTATTTAACCCCAAAGATACAAATGTTGTGATTCAAAGGTACACCTGTACCCCAGTGTTCATAGCAGCAATGTCTACAATAGCCAAACTGTGGAAAAAGCTGAGATGTCTATCGACAGATGAATGGAAAAGAAGATACGTATCTATCTATCTATGTGTATATATATATATATATACACATAATGGAATAATATTGCTCAGCCATCAGAAAGGCATCCATCAACAGAAGAATTGATGAAGAAGATGTGAGATAGATATATATACACATATACGTATATGTGTATATATATCCATCAACAGATAAATTCATCCATCAACAGATAAATGGATAAAGAAGATATATGTGTGTATATCTATATCTATCTATCTATATAGATAGATAGATATGATGGAATATTGCTCAGCCATCAGAAAGGATGAATACTTAACCATTTACACTGATGTGAAAGGAACTGGAGAGTATTATGCTGAGTGAAATAAGTCAATCAGAGGACAATTATATGGTTTCACTCATATGTGGAATAAAAGAAACAGTGCAGAGGATCATAGGTGAAGGAAGGGAAAACTAAACAGGAAATCATCAGAGAGGGAAAAAAAAACCATGAGAGACTCTTAATTATAAGAAACAAACTGAGGGTTGCTGGAGGGGAGGTGAGTGGGGTGTGGGGGGTAATTGGGTGATGGGCATTAAGGAGGGCACATGATGGGATGAGCACTGGGTGTTATAAGCAACTGATGAATTATTAAACACTACATCCGAAACTAATGATGTACCAAACGTTGGCTAATTGAATCTAAATTTAAAAAAAAAAAGGGAACAAAAATACAGCAGGAAGAAAGTAATTTTACCCTTTCATGAATGGCACACTTTTAAAAACACAGTTCAAATGAGGTCCCTCTCTCAAGCCAAGTTAGCTGTTATTTTCTTCTATGTTCCCAGGCCATTTTGCACATTTTCTCCATTATAGCCCCAACCTTCTCCCTGCATGCCTCCAACCTCCATTCTTCAAAGGCAGGGATTCAAAATAATATATCTCAGTATATTTAGCACCTCATAAAGAACCAGACATTTAATTCTCAACAGGAGCTCCAAATGTTTATGAATAAATGAATAAAGCACTACATAAGCCCACAAAGTATGTGTAGTCAAAGAATGAGAAAGGGTCATTCTAGCTAAAAGTGACAAAAACCTATCTCATGTTAGCCTAAGCATAAAGAATTATATTAGTTCATATGACTGGGGTGTTCAAGGACAAAGCAGACTTTAGCACAGCAAGTAGAAATTATTTTCTTAAAGCTCTGAACAAAAAAATCCTGGTCAGAACACTGATAATCAGCACTGGCTTCCTCTGGCTAACCTATCTGGGATCATTTACCTATTTCTATAGGGTCGTTTGGGGTAGGCTAAACCTCACTTAAATTGTATGGAATGGGTTTCTCATGAAAAAGAAAGCTTCTCTAAAATAAAAAAGGAATTGGATGCTATGCAGTCCAAAAAATCAGATGTCGACCTAAGTCAAAATCATTTAGAAAACTAAATTATTTCAAGAACTTGGGTGAGCAAATACCCAACAATAAATCCCCTAAACCACCCTTCTTTGACGCCAAAACATGAATATCTCTAAGCTATCAAAGACATTCATTTATCCCCACATGTATTTGTCAACAATTTACTGACACTCTTTCTTGTCCTATACACCAAGTCTAGGTGCTGGCTTAGCTGAGGAGGCAAGACACATAAATTGATGATAATAAAAAGATCATTAATTTCCTTGAACTTTATGGAATATCCTATTAAACAATTAGCTTAAATTAGCTTTATGAGAGTAATGACTAATTCATTTGAACAATACATGGTTCTGTTATGTCATACTGATTTTTTTTTATGATTATACTTTACTACCTAGTCGCATTAAGACACAGAGTAAACGGAGCACAAACCCATTTGTTTGCCTGATTTTCTCTGCAGACATTCTGGAAAATGTATCTTATTAACATTTTGAGCATATCTTTGTGATATTTCTGTTTCTCCTTTACTTCATTATAATGGTAGAAGACAAATTTTAGTTATTTGTAGTTTTACTCAGTTTAAAAATAGGCATTCAGTGTACATTTCTTATCATCAGTTATTCTTTTCTTCACTTTATTCTCTAAATTGAAATTCAGTATTAGGTAATTGCATAGTGACTCAGTTTTGGTATTCAACTGAAATTGCATTGTGAATGATTTAAGAAAATGAAACTGAATAATTTACATACATTTAAAGAAGAAAAAAATTTCTACACTGTATGAGGCAATACAACAAATAACAAAAGTGAAAAGAAAATTAGTTGTATACAAAAGGATCTAAATTTTCAAAAGATACAAGAAAAACAACCTTCTATTTCTTATACAAAGGATTACTTTAAATAATTATAGACTACATATTTATATTATAAAGTAAATAATTTTATAGCATTTTTTTCCACTCTTTTTTTTTTAAGATTTTATTTATTTATTTGACAGAGATCACAAGTAGGCAGAGAGGCAGGCAGAGAGAGAGGAGGAAGCAGGCTCCCCGCTGAGCAGAGAGCCTGATGCGGGGCTCAATCCCAGGACCCTGAGATCATGACCTGAGCCGAAGGCAGAGGCTTAACTCACTGAGCCACCCAGGCGCCCCTCCACTCTTATTATTATCTAGTTGAAGTTAATTGTCCTTACAAGATATGCTGGTGCAGCTGATGATTGGTCCTATCTGTATTTTCATTTTCCTCTTTTTCAATAGCTATGCACTACCTCTGATACATGGTTCTAATTTGTTTTTGATGATCACATGGTTTTTCCATACCTTAAATATACGTAGCTTTTCTCTTCTTCTTTTCTGTATGCTGTCACTAGTGTATTATGAGATCTTATTTCTTTATATAAAATATTTTTCCTATTTAAGAAAAAAATTTATGAAAGAAATAAATTACATTTGGAATGAGAGCTATAATGCTAAAATCTTATGCGTAAGAATAAACTTGCTTCTTAGAGGTTGGCACTCCACAGATATTCAAAGAACAATAATCGAGGTTGATCTACAGTGAAAATAATTAAAGATAATCATGGTTTAAAATTTCAGGATTGTCCAAGAATCTAAGTATTATGTGGCTCATGATATCTCTTTTAAGTTGTTAAAGAAAAAATTGCTGTCTCTCTGAACTAAATATTAAAGCAGCAAAAACTGGTCCTATCTGCAACATTACTGCCCAATAGGAATATAAATGTGAGGGGCATGTGGGGGCACCTGGGTGGCTCAGTTGGTTAAGTGTCTGACTCGATTTCAGCTCAGGTCGTGATCTCAGGGTTGTGAGATCAAGACCCAAATTGGGCTTTCCACTAAACATGGAGCTTACTTTAAAAAAAAAAAAAATCTACCTATCTACTCATAGATAGATATGCATATATGTAAATATGTATCTACCTATAGGTATATAGATACATATATATGTGTGGATGTGAGTCCCATATGTAATTTAAAATTTTCTAGTAGCCATATCAGAAAAGTAAAATAAATAAGTAAAGTTAAATTTAATAACACATTTTATTTTATCCCAGATACCCTAAAATTTTATTTGACCACTTAATCCATATGAAAAATATTTATCATATATTTTACTTTTTTTATACTGTCATTAAAATACATTATATATATTTATCCTTATAACAAATCTCAATTTGGAACAGTCACATTTCAAGGGCCTAATTGCTATGTGTGGCTAATAGCTACCATACCAAACAGCACAGTTCTGGAACATTATGCAATATGAGAGAAATTCACAATCTCAAATGAAGATACAACTAAAAATGAAAATCAAGAAATTACCATTCTCTACCAAACAGGTGTAGTTCAAACACATTTTATAAGTCAGTCACGTGCTTACTAGTTTACCTGTTTGCAAAGTAAATGGTAAATTGCAGGAACACAACTCTGATAAACTAACTGGCTGAATAAAAAAAGTATATTATACACCCACACTATATGTGCTAATCAGGTTGTATTTGAGGATAACATGCATCAGAATCACTGAAGTATTTCCTGGTAAATGCTGAATTCTTGGCTCACACTTGAAAAAAAATTTTTTTTCCCAGCATTTCTGAAGTTGGAGCCTAAGAATCTGCATATATAACTCTTCCTCATGAAATCTCTATGCACATTAATATTTGAAATATATGGCTATATTTCATATACCACATAGAAATTAGTAATGCCCTCATAATCAACAGGCAAGATTCCTTCAGTTCGGCAAACAAATCATAAAACATATTTGCCACAATTATTCATATAAAGTGTTGTCATGCCTTAAATATCCTATGTTATTCTCAGGAGTAAGCCCCAAATCCATTCATTTGGTAGAGTTCAATTAATTATTTATTCTAGAGCAAATCTGAGAAAGATTAATAAATTATTAATCTAAAAGAGAAAAAATAAGAATAAAAAGAAATTTTAAAAATGTATGGAGATACATAAATCTTTCTTTTCTTCCCTTTTTTTTAGTAAAGAAAAATAGACATTAAATGATTAATCACATGAACATTTAATATAATGTGAAAAATAGTGCAGACTAACAGGAAAGAGAAAAATGAGGGAGACAGAGTGCATGGTAGCTAAGATGATCACAAAAGTTCTTCCCAAGAAAAAGCTTGAACAAACGTCTAAATGAGGTGAATGAGAAAATCAAATGAAATCTGGAGTATGGTCATAGAAGACAGAGGGCACAGGACTGACAATAAGCTTGTCACATCCAAGGAAAGGAATAGTATCAGTGGGATTCTAGTAGAAGAAGAAAGTAGGAGAATGGTAGAAGCTTATGTAAAAGAAGTAGCCAGGATCCAGATAATTTTGATTCTTATAGTCAGAGTATGGATTAGGGATTTTATTCTCTCTGTGATAAAATGCACATACGAAATTTAGCATAATGTAATTGATGCTGTTAAAAAACACCCTGACTGCTCTGTGGATAAAGGACTATAAGAGAAAAACAGTAGAAGCAAAGAGATTGGCTAGAAGAGTTTTACAGCTGTTCAAGCAATGTGTTATGAGACTTGAACTAGGTCATAGGGAGGTCAGAAGTGGCCCAGTTTTACTTGTATTTTGAGAACTCACAAGACTAGTTGATGAAATTAGATATGGGCCATGAAAGAGATAAGAAGCAAGTTTGACTCTAAAGTTGTTGGCCGAGACTTTGGGGAAGCAGATGGATGTTTTTTTACTAACTATGCAATAAATTTTCAAAAGTTAGTGGCTCCAAATAACACCCATTTCTGTGGAGGAGTCTGAGTATGGGTCAGCTGGGTACTTTGCTTAGGGCCTCACCAGGCTCAAAGTTAGATGGCAGCCAGGGTAGCAATATCAACTCAGGTTTGGAGAACCCTTCTAACCTCACTAGTTCTTGGCTGAATTCAGCTGCTAGTGGTTGTTAGGCTAAGATCTCCAGATTTTTACTGGTCAATGATCAGGTACTACTCTCAGCTTCTAGAGTCCCCTTGAGTCTTTGCCATGTGGCCTTCTCTACAACATGGTATCTTGCTACTTCAAGGCCAAGAGGAGAATCTCAGCTGCTGTTTCTTATCTCTTAATAGTTCACCTGATTGGGTCAGACCCACCTAGGGTAATATTCCTTTTGATTAGCTCAAAGTTAACCGACTAGAGACTTCAAGTATATGATGGCCAATTTTTCCACATAATCACATAGGAGCAATATCCCATAATATTCACAGATCCTCAAGTGGAAGAAATTATAAAAAAATCACACACACACACACACACACACACACACACAAGGAGGTAAGTATCTTACTTGAGGGTCATCTTAAAATTTTGCCTACCACTGTAAGATAACTTCAGGCACAGCATTTTTTTTTTAAGATTTTATTTTATTTATTTGACAGAGAGAAATCACAAGTAGACAGAGAGGCAGACAGAGAGAGAGAGAGAGAGAGGGAAGCAGGCTCCCGGCTGAGCAGAGAGCCCGATGCGGGACTCGATCCTAGGACCCTGAGATCATGACCTGAGCCAAAGGCAGCGGCTTAACCCACTGAGCTACCCAGGAGCCCAGGCACAGCATTTTTATGAGGACAAGTCTACACTTTTTTTTCACTTTATTGAATTTCATATACATATTAGATATCTAAGTGTAAAGTAAGCAGTTAAGTAAAGTATATGTATTTGGAACTCAGGGAGATATTGTGGCTAGAAATAGTGCATTAGTAATCATTTGGATACAAAAGGACTAGGTGAGATCATCTAGGTAGTGTAGGTTGACAATGAACAAAAGAGAGGGTTGAGCCCCGAGTTACTCAAATGTTTAGAGGTTGGGACTGAGAAGCGAAATTGCATGATGCCACAGAGAGGAAAAAACTCTAGAAGCAAAGTTCTTGTCTTGGCAAGGGAAACAACAGCAATAACAACATAATAAAATGATAGAATCCAGTGCAGAAGTAAAGGGCTTGCCAATAAAATCCACCGGAGTTTATCTGCAGTAAGGAGGAAGTCAGAGGCTCTGGATAGATATGTAAGCAGGAATTAACGGTGGGAAAGGGCGTTAGCTCCCTTAATTGCTTCTGTTTCCCAGGGAAATAAGAAAATGAAGATGAACAGAGGAAGACATATAAAAGGTTTAAGCAGAAACAAAGTCAACTATTTTTTTGTGAGTGGGAGATTGAATTCACCAGCTAAATCACAGAACTCAGTTGATTGATAAGAATGTTTGTATTTTGTTCTCTCTAATCAAATCCATCTATTCATATAACTCATCGTACTCTTAGCAAGTGAAAAAATAAACTTCTACTTTGTTAACAGAGGAAATGAATGTTACAACTAGTGTCACTAGTGTTACCTTAATTAAGACAAGGTAGATGCAAATGAGGGAAGAAGTTAAAGTATTTGGGAGCATGTCCATACAAGTGTGTCATACAAGCATGTCCATACATAAAGGATTTTTAGAATGTAAGATATACAAGTGAAATACTTGATAATTTAATTTTTTTTAAGTTCTTTGAACTCTCATCCAAATGAAGAATAGAAAAAAGAGTCACTGGTGGGGAGGAAGAAAAATTCTAGAAATGAGATTTCTCAACAGCTCCTGGCTGGCTCAGTAGCTTAAACCTCTGACTCTTAATTTCAGCTCAGGTCATGATCTCAGGGTCGTGAGATCAAGCCCTGAGATGGGCTCTGCACTCAGCATGGAGTCTGCTTGAGATTCTCTCTTTCTTCCTCTGCCCCTCCTTTGCTCACTCTCTATAAATAAATAAATAGATAAATAAATAAAATCTTAAAAAATAAAAAGAAATAGGATTTTTCAGAAGAACAAACTCTGAAACAACAGAGTTCAAACAACTTAACTTTAAATAAAGTTATTGTTAGTATCACCACTGCCACCCACAAAGTAAAATTAGAGGGTACCTGCCCTTTCACCTCAAGCATAGAGATATTGGGTTCAATTGGACTACTCTGATCTTAATGTGTGCTCCTTTCAACTGAGGAAAAACAGTAGATTGGAACATCAGTCCTGGCTAAGGACTCTGGAAGGCAGCAGAGATGGAATTGCAAGTTACTTTGGAAATACCTAAATGTAAGCTACTGTTACTTTGGAATTAGTCTTTATTTCCAGAATTTGCTGGAGCAAAGAATGCATAACTATTTCTCATGGATAGGATGGCATTTATATAAGAAATACATGGCAGAATGATCATCTTAGATCATGCCCAATATTACCAACCAAAAGCAGAAAGGAATCTGGAGGTTTACCTCTGCTCTGACATCTTGCAGAGGGAGATGAAACTGATTGACAATGCTGAGGGTTTATAGGAGCCAATAAAAAAGTGCTCCTGAAGAGACAGAGTCCAATTTAAGCATCTGCCAAACCTAGAGAGGGTGGGGACAAATTATGATAGTGCCAATTCAATTTTTTAAAACAATCTTATTTCCCTTATTCATTTTCCTAAGTCTCAACTGAGGAGAGAACAAAAAGGTGAATTAACCAGTTGAGGAAGGACAGGAAAAGGGAGATGGACCATCCTCTCCAAACTGACTTATCAATACAATGATAGAGACATACTGTTAAACTGAGCTTGCAAACTGTATTATTGTTGGGGATAACTTATTGTGATTCTTGAATTGAACTGGTATTGTGACCTAAGACAACCACAAGCCTGTCTGGACATTCTAGTTCCTAAAACAACTAAAAATTCTTGGAGCCAGCACACATTTGCATTTAAGATGAAAGAAGAATCTTAAAGGGGCAGTGTAAGACAAAAACCAAAGTTGCTTTTTGATCACATCCCATAAGTTGGGATGACATCTAAAAAGGGAGTAATTTTAGTAAAAGAAATTTCAGTGAATAATCTGCTTATGGGTAGAAATTAAAACTGAAGGAGACCGAAGGTCACTGGAAAACTGTAGAGACAATGCAGTTATTAAGAAATGAATATCAACATTAACAGAAGTGAGATGAAAAGATAAGAAGTCAAGTAATGATCCTGGAGTGGGCTACCCTGAAATCAAGCTTCTGGCAGTGACAGCGTCTAGGATAGGACATTGGTTAGGCAGCTAAGACAGAGTAGAGGAAATGATCTTGGGAGTGAGGATGCTGAGAAACTAAGACACCTGGCTGCTGGATTGATTACCTTCACATATGTTAACAAAGACTGGTTATATGAGCAGTGTTGACCCAGAAAGCCTGATCCACAAGTTCAAATCCTCAGTGACAAGCAGAGTTAGAAAGATGAGTGACAAAGCAAGGCAGATGATGCTATCACATGGCCACTTGCTTTTGAAAAGCTAATTTTAACTTTGGTCTACTCCATTTTTAATTTATTGTAGAACTGATCTAATAAATCCTGTATTCATTTCATAGGACTACTATAACAAAGTCACTTAATGAGTCACTTAAAACAACAGAAATTTATTTTTCTTTAGTCCCAGAGTCTAGCAATCCAAAACCAAGATATTGGCAGAGCCATCCCCCTTCAGAAGCCTCAGGAAGAGGATCATTTCTTCTTCCAGCTTCCAGGTTCTTTAACTTGTGGTAGCATAACTCCAATCTCTGCCTCCATCTTCACTTGACATCCTCCCTGTGTGGCTCTTCCCAAATTCCCATCTTTTTGTAAGGATATCAGTCATATTTGATTAAAGGCCCATCTTGACTAATCTCATCTTAACTTGATTACATCAGTAAAGACCCTATTATTTCCAAATTGGGTCACATTCTCAGAGATGGAGATTAGGGTTTCTACATATCTTTGTGGGGAATACAATTCAACCCTTAACAAACACCCTGTACTTTATCATTATTTTTTTTAAATCAGCACCCAAGGTTAACTGTATGCAGAGTGGGTTACCCCTTGACTGTGCTGAATGTAATGGCAGAAAATGCTTCTGCTTTGTTTCCCAGATCATTTCGTTAGAGAAATCTAGTAAGAGTTTCTTTGTTCAATTTTGTTGTTTTGTTTGTTATTATTTGTCAGAAATCTCTATTTCCTCAAGTCAGAATACTATAAATTCATTGGCCTTTATGAGAAAATATGAAGTATCTCTCAATATATAGGAGACAGTGTTTCAGCTGTTTTTAAAAAACCTCCCAGTTTCATTTTTCCTCTTCTTGTATAAGTTTATTAAATTTAATAAAACAGTATTAAGAAAGAAAAAATACAATAAAACAAAGCCAATGTTTATCATTCAGGAACAAAATTATATGAACACCATAGCTTGGTAATGTCTTAGAAAATATTTGGTTGTTACAATTTAATAAAGGAGCTATAAATATGTCAGTACAAACTGTAAGTGTCCCATATAATAATATATCATAAGAAGACAAAACCAAGTCTGTCTTCATTTTCATCATATCAAATATGAAATTAAACTCTGCTTATGTAGTATGCACAACACCTGCTTATTTTCTTCAGTGTGTGGCATATTATACCATAGAGGTACCAAGCAATGAATGAAGAATAAATGAAGAATCACATTTATTAGCATACAATTAGAGATAAGCATGCACCCATAAAACCTAAACTCATGCCAGTACTAGATAAATAGGGTTCAAATAGGTAACCTATTTATAAATATAATTTGAACTTAGAAAGCTGAAAATTGCCCTATCCTATGGCTCTTGGTGATATGATCCAAGATTTGATACTCTGCCATTCTGTACTGACATTTAGACAACTGGATTCCAATACATGGAATGACAAAACTATTTTTTGCCTGTTCTTTCAATTTGAGATATGATCATCCTCCTGAACTTTACATTGTGATTCAAGTTAAAACCTTTCATCTGCTCTTATTATAGAAAAAAGCTTGATGGCTTAATGGATAAAGGTTCTGACCTTTTCAAGTTTGAATTTTAAGCCCTAACCTCTAGGGAAGAGTAATCCACATCTCAAACACAAATACACAGTTCCATTCACTTAGCTTAATGGTTAGAGACATTCCAGGAATAGTGCAGACCTGTGATTTCCAGATCTTCACCTGTGCATTTTTATTCCTCAAACTGAAAGAGGACCAACCAAATAAGGAAAACACACCAACTTCTGTTAAGTTGGAAAAATTCTCTATTGAAAAAAACTTGTTTTTCACAGGAACAGAGTCATCATTTCAGCTATTCAAAATAGCCTCTAGCGCAATTTTTTTTTAAAGATTTTTTATTTATTTTATTTGACACACAGAGATCACAAGTAGGCAAAGAGGCAGGCAGAGAGAGAGGGAGGAGGAAGCAGGCTCCCTGCTGATCAGAGAGCCCGATGTGGGGCTTGATCCCAGGACGCTGGGATCATGACCTGAGCCGAAGGCAGAGGCTTAACCCACTGAGCCACCCAGGCACTCTACCCCCTGCACAATTTTAAGAAGATAAAATGATTTTTAAGTAACTTAGTATATAAAGTAGCATTTTTAGTTGTAATGATATGTCAATATTATACAGTTAAGCAGTTAAACCATTTAAAGCAAAACTCTCAAGTAAGAATTCTCTGTTTTCTATCTACTCTGGCCTCTTTCTGTGGTCAATTCTACTATATTCAAATACCCAAAACTCTAAAATTGAAATCTGTACATCTGAGGTATTCTTAAACTGAAGGTGCACAAATATCTCACTTCTTAGTTGTAGAAATTACACCTGGATGACACTCCTGAACACATTATATCTAAACCAAAATCTACTACTCTTTCTCTAATTCTCCTTTTCCCTCTATTTCATATGACAATTTGCTCAAAAATACAAGCCAGGTATTTGATGCTCATTTTCATATCATGCCCTTATGTGGTCATCTCACAGGGGACCAAAACTTTTCTATTTTTCTTTGATTAAAGCCTTATTTTATAGAGTAGTTTTAGGTTCAGAGGGGAAGACAGAGATTTCCCATATACTCTCAGCTCCTAAACATACATGGCCTCCTCCATCATTGTACTCAACCACAGTGGTGCATTTGTTATAACTGATGAGCCTACATGAGACAGCAGAATTGCCTGAAGTCCATAGTTTACATTATAGTCCACTCTTGGTTTTCTATATTCTCGGGGTTTAGACATGCATATAATCACATATATCTATCATTACTGTATCAGACAGAGTGTTTTTACCATCCTAAAAATCCTATGTGCTCCATCTATTCATCCCATTACCTACCCCACAACACACACCACAACTACCCAACAACTACTGATCTTTATACTAATCCTATAATTTTGCCTTTTCCAGAATGTCATAGAGTTGGAATCCTACAATATATTGTTTTTCCAGATCGGCTTCTTCCACTTAGTAATATGCATTGGAAATCCTTTCATGTGTTTTCATGGATAGATAGCTCATTGCTTTTTAGTACTGAATAATGTCATAGTCTGATATACCATAGTTTATTTATTCATTCGTCTACAGAAGGTTATCTTCGTTGTTTCCAAGATCTGGTAATAATGAATAAAGCTGCTATAAATGATCATGTGCGGGTTTCTGAGTGACATAAGTTTTTAACTCCTTTGAGTAAATACCAAGGAGTGTAATTGCTAGATTACATGGTAAGGGTATGTTTAGTTTTCTAAGAAACCATTAAGTTGTCTTCCAAACCGCTAAATCATACCATTTTACATTCCCAACAGCAATGAATGAGAATTCCTGTGGCTGTTTTATCAATACCACACTGTCTTAATTATGGTAGCTGACAGTAACTCTTTTTTGCGGGGGGGCACAAATGCTGAGTTTTATTTAATTGCCAAGTGTTGCAATCTACGTACACTCTTCTCTACCATGTTTTTTACTGCTAAAAATACCCTTATGGAGATGACCAACATTGTAACATATGTCTAAGACAGTAACTCTTGGGGCGCCTGGGTGGCTCAGTGGGTTAAGCCGCTGCCTTCGGCTCAGGTCATGATCTCAGGGTCTTGGGATCGAGCCCTGCATCGGGCTCTCTGCTCGGCGGGGAGCCTGCTTCCTCCTCTCTCTCTGCCTGCCTCTCTGCCTGCTTGTGATCTCTCTCTGTCAAATAAATAAATAAAATCTTAAAAAAAAAAAAAAAGACAGTAACTCTTGAAGTTGGGTAAAGTCAGTCTTCCAACTTTGTTCTCCTTTAACATTCTGTTGACTATTCTGGATCTTTTGCCTCTCTACATATGCTTTAGAATCAGTTTGTCAATGTCTACAAAATAACTTGTTGGGGATTTAATTGCTTTCTTAGGTCTCCTTAGTTCATCTTCTGGCTGTGGAAGGGTGAGTATTAGTATCACTCTCAAGACATTTCACATCACCCTCACTGCTTTCTTCTTTGGACAAATGATTCTCTTAACTACTGAAGTGCAAGAATGGACCAAAGTAGGATAAGACCATATCAATTTAACCATTTCCAGTGCAATCAATTTCTCAACCAATCACCCACAGGCTGGCTCCGACCTACTTTTAGTTTCCGTTACACTGATTTTTGGGTTACCACAGAACAATTCTAGTCTTTGGTGGGAAATCCACAATCTTCTCTGTTTTATGTTAATCTTTTTTTCATGAAAGGTTTCTCCAGATATTTTGCTTCTAGTGTACTGCTTTTGGTTTGTCTTTGTTTTTGTTTTTGTTTTCCAAAGTTTTGATATATTTTTTCTTTCTTCCTTTTTCCTTTCTTCATTTTTAAAAAATGTTTTTCATTTCTAGTTATTTAGAAAATTAGGGGAAATTAGTTCATGTGTTTAGTTTGCCAATTTAAGTCGACCTTTCCTATACTTTTTATTGTCATTAAAAAAAAAAAAAAACTTTTTTTGTGGCCAAATTTCAGAAGCACAACTTCTTAAAAAATTTTTTTGTAACAAAATATCCTCAGGATCTTCATGGTCACCATTTAATAACTTAACACAGTGGTTCATTCCACCATTGTACAGACAGGTGGAAATATGTTTCCATTCCCAAACTATTGATATCTTCTTTATTGAATTTTTCACCTAACTTCCTACTTCTGGCAATTCTCCATCTCATCAAATCTCCTTTCCTTTTTGTTGCTACTCTTGTCTCTCTCCCTCTCATTACCAGTTAAAGAAAATCGCTCCTTTCTGTATTTACAAACTATTCTCTGCATAAAGCATTGCTTACCGGTTGACTTACTTCTGTGCATCTTCCCTACGTCACGTCCCCGACAGCCTGCTACTAAGGTCCCCTTCTTAAATTAACTACTTACTTTTTTCAATTTAAAAAATAAATTCTTTTTTTTAAATTTTATTTCTTTTCAGTGTTCCAGAATTCATTGTTTATGCACACACCCAGTTCTTATTATAAGTCATCTGTGGACAAAGGAAGTGAGCTTCCATTACTAGAGCTAATATTTAAATATTTAAATGGCTAATCATTTTTTATCTTTCTTGGCTCAACTACATTTTCCCCTTTGTTCCTTAAGATGTATTAAGTATAACAGAGCACCTATGATAATATCTCTGAAGAAAACTGTCACTTTCTCTTGACTTCTGGCTCTGACCCTGATCCTTTGGATGAATGTTGTTGAATATAAGGTATAGAAGTCACATGGAGAAGAAAGCTATGAATGCATTTAGACATTTTGAACTCATTAAAATACATAATAAATAAAAACTAATACCTAAATTTTTAACAGTTTTAAGATCTAAAACTTTAGAGAAATCATTAGGAATTGAAGAAATATAACATTGCTGAAATTTAGCAATTCTTCAATTTTATTTTTTACTCTAAGAGTATTAATTCTTGATATTCTGATTAGGAAAGTACCCAACTCATCATTGCATTTATGGTGCTTTTGTGTAATTATTCATTCAGCTCTATTCTCCTGCCCCCCCCTTTTAAGATTTTATTTATTTATTTATTTATTTATTAGCGAGAGCGAGAGCATGCACAAGTCGGGGGAGGGGCAGAAGAAGAGGGAGAGAGAGACTTAAGCAGACTACCTGCAGAGTGTGCCAAGCCCAACATCAGGATCCATCTCATGACCCTGGGATCATGACCTGAGCCAAAACCAAGAGTCCAACACTCAACCGACTGAGCCATCCAGGCACCCCTCTATTTTCCCTGCTTTTTAGTAACAAGCCAATTCTAAGGAAACCCATGGTTCCAATGCAGGTACCCATTTCAGTTATAACAGACAGGAAATTAAGGTTTTATACCTCAGAATGATCCCCTCATCCATCTGAAATATCCTTTGCTGGCACCCACAGTATTTTCTCTCACTTTCTCTCTTGTGCACTTGCTCAGCCTCCAGGGTTCATAGTGCGTCTTACATTCATTTTGGATGTGGAAGAATTGTGGGGAAGAGTTTAGTTCTTGTGTGGTTTCAGTGAAACTGACATTGGATTTCTGTTTCTCCTCTCCTTATGGATTATTTGTGATCATTAAGTTAGAAGCCTGATTTCATTATTTTAAAAATGCCCCTTTTTTGTAAGTTTGAAGTAAAATGGACTTTACTCTAGGGATGGGGAGCTTCATTTATTTCACTTTACAACAGAACCGCATTTTCTATTTTTCTGAATGTCTATTATGGAGATAGAGAAGAAACTGTAGTTCTTTCTTGTTTTGTGTGAGCCCCAAAGCCCATCCAGAATCTCTCTTATACAGATTATTCACCTTTTTATTTTTTCTTAAGATTTTATTTATTTGATAGAGATCACAAGTAGGCAGAAAGGCAGGCAGAGAGAGAGAGAGAGGAGGAAACAGGCTCCCTACTAAGCAGAGAGCCTGATGCAGGGCTTGATCCCAGGACCCTGGGATCATGACCCGAGCTGAGGCAGAGGATTTAACCCACTGAGCCACCCAGGTGCCCCTTATTCACCTTTTTAAAGAGGACAATCTTAGGACGTAGAGACAAAACACTACTTTCAATGACTCTTTAAGCAGAGAGATGGAATATTTCAGCTGGCCCCGCAAATGCTAAAGTATTCATTCTTCATTCACAAAAAAATCCTTATTGGTTGCTATCAGGGGTCAGGCTTTAGGATAAGGATATAGCATCCTTATAATATATAAACATAAATATAAAATTAAATGTAATGATCTGTCTTTATGGATTTTGTGTTCTAGTAAGGAGATGCAAACACTTAACTAGATAAATAAGTTAAACAGCTCATATGTTAAGTGGTGATAAATAGTAAGAAATAGGGCAAGGGGACAGGGAGAGTTGGGGGATAGTGTTAAACTTATAGATAAAGTAGTTAAGAAAGGACTTTGAGAGAAGACCTATAAGGAAATTCTTGAAGAAAGTGAGAGAAGGAACCATGTGGCTTCCTGATGGGACAGCATTCCAGACCAGGGAAGAGCAGTCATTGCCGGACCTCCGTGGGGGTGTGTCATGGCACGTTCCATATGGCTGAAATGGAGTGACTCAGGGGGAAAGTAGTAGGTATGAAGGTCACAGTGGGAGAGAAAGGTGAGATCATTAGGGCCTGGAGGGCTACTGGGAGGATTTGGGTTTTCACTCTGAGTCGGATGCAAAGCCAATGGAGGATTCTGAACAGAGAAGAGACACACTATAAATAATTCAGATGAGATGTTGATGGCAGCAGTGAAGGGGCAGCAATGGATTACAACCTGTACTTATTTGGCAGTGAGAGCTGGCAGGATTTACTGCAAGATCAGATGTGTAGTAGCTGATAACTCTGGGTTATGATGGTTCTAATAGCCCTGCAGATTGCACAGTGGCCTCTTCCTGTATGTGGTGACATTAAATTCAGAGCTCCATTAGGGCTCCACCGAGAAGAACTGCTACCGCCTCTGCAACAGCTTTCTCATGATTGTACATTGACTTGTCCGGTTTCTCAGTCAATCATATTTATGCTAATTACTTCCTTTCTAAAATTTCTTACAAATGCTGCTCCACTCATAACTCTCTTTTTTGTTTCCATATAGTTATATGTTTCTTTTTCTCTCTTGTTTTAAATGAAATTTTCTGTAATTTCATAAGCATTAAGGGGAGAGGAGATAAACACATGTGCTCAGTAAACCATCTGCCTCCTATTTCCTTTATTAAAAAAAAAAAAAAGAAAAAAATCATTGTTGAAAGCAAAGGGTAATAAGTCATTGTCTCAAGCATATGTTTTAGGACTTGAATTCATCTGGCAGTACCAGAGAGAGCCTGGCAATAGCAACAGCTTCAATAAAACGGTTGTCTGTTTTACTCTCATATAAACAAAAATCCAATAGTTTAATCCATGGCTGGGATCATTAACCCATAATCAGCAGGGTCAGGCTCCTTTTCTGCTTTGTCATTTTCAGTAAGGGACATTCATTATGATGGTCATCTCATTGTCTAAAATAGATACTGGGGCTCCATACATAGAGCCTACATTCTAGGCACAAGATATGAACAGTGGAACAGGCACTGAGGGGCTTATGCTAGCTCTTTTAAGAGTCATCAAAATTAAGTTATTGTTATTTTTATTAAACAATAATGGGATGATAGATATTAGTGAGGAAATATCTTTGCTAACGTTAATCCACCAGGCTCTACTCTTCATGAATCAACAGCAAATTCCTACTAGATATTTTTGCAAAGAAGCATTTTAAAAATATATTTTTGAACTCTGAAAATGACTTAAAATATCAGCTTCCAACCACAAAATGAAAAAAAATGCAATTATCTATTGAGATCTCCTGAAATTTCTCACAAAAATATAATTGCCTGGAAATCAGACAAAATTGGCAAAGAAAATATATCATGGTGATTAGGAATAAGAACTCTGGCACCAGATACCTGAATTTGTATCTAACCTGTACCACAGTTCAGTGAGACAGTGGTCAAGCTATTTAACCTCAAGGTATCTCAGTTTCCTCATGTATCAAGTGGATATAATACTAATCCTATCTACCTTATATATAAAAACTACAAAATAAATTATGTAAAGCACTCAAAATGGGCTCCAGGAACTAACAATCACCTAATAAGTGCTACATAATTTCTATAATTATTTAAATACATCTCTTTGCTTCTGATTCTTCATACATTTGAGTGAAAATTGAAGCGTTCTTTTGAAATGCAAGCAGCCATAGCTGATGTGAAGCTGAACCTGAAAACATGTTTACTTCTCCTCAAAGAAATGAAATAAATTATTCAAATCCTAGATATAAACACCACACAAAAATGAAAAATAAAATATTCTTATCTCTGAACAGAAAGAACCCTGACAGTTAAGGCATGACAACATTTCCTATATAATTAGAGCTCAGAAGAACACACCATACCTCTGTGCACATCCTCTCTATGAGGCAAAGTCTGACATGAAAGGTATCATTTTAAAGTTGCCCTTTTCCTCCAGTAAAATCATAATATTTTTGCTCATAGCTATCAAGTGAAGAACTTATTTATTTAGATAAAATATTCTTCATCCTCTATCAGAAAAAAAAGGATATACTTGGAAATAGGTGAAGATATCTGCTTCCCCGGGGAATTATTCATATGCATATATAAAATTGAGCAGTGTCTTGTTTGTTACATATTTTCCACTTTTCTTATTTCTATTATATTTTCATTTCCCTGTTGTTTTCACTCTGCTTTCCTTAGGCTTTTTTTTTTTTCTTTCTCTCTTTCTCTTTCTTTCTCTCTCATTCTCACTCTCTCTCTCTCTGTAATTACTAGGATTTTAAAATTTTATTTGAGTTTCTTGACAGATGCACTACTGACATTTTAGGTCGGATAATGCTTTGCCCTGCAGGTTGTTGTGAGCAATTTTAGGGTATTTAGCAGCAACCCTGACATCTACTCACCAGATTCCAGTAGCATCCCTATTCCCCAAAATATGACAATCAAAAATGACTCCAGAAATTGCCAAATACCCCTTTGGGGAAAAAAATGATCCCCAGTTGTGAACCATTACTTTCCATTTATCTTCTTATATATTTCTTGATTTATTTGGCTTTTGTACCACTTCATATTGTGTTCTTTTTTGAACTTCAGTTCTTAGTGCTTGCTACACAAGGAGTGTGATATATCAGAAAGATAGGAAACTGGCCCTCAGGAGGTCTAGATTGAGTTTTCTATACCTAACTCTGGCAGTGTGACCTGGAACAACCCACACATCCAGTTTATCCTTGAGTTTCTTCAACCATAAAATGGAGAGGTTGGACTAGATGATGTGGAATGCTTCAAGAAACTTAAAATGTTAAGGTGATGTCTAAATGAACATGAGTGATTTCTAAGGCAAGAATTCAGTATTATAATATTTAGTTTTTCTTTTTATCTTAGCACTTTAATTTTATCAAAGCCCTGTTTTGTTCATTTCCTTTCTTTCTATTTTAATATTTTATTTATGGCTTTGTCACACATTTTTTTCTTAAAATAAGCATGGCTTATACAATCACTCTTTTTGTAGAGCTCTCCTTTCTCTTCTCATTTTCAAGTTTATTATCCAAATACAATTTTTCAAATAAACTTACAAACCAGAAAAGTGAGTACCACTCGGAAAGATTAAGTTATTTTCTACAGTTTAGAGAGGAATTAATTGGTCATGATGAGCTAAATTTTGGAGCTAAATCATTCTCTTGCTACATTATTTTTCCTTTTAAATAGGATAAGATATAGTCACTGTTTTCAAAAACTTTGCTAATTTAAAATGAAATAGAGGAATTGTCCAAAACTGTTTTGCAAGGTTAAAAAAAGACAGCAAAATATTCAAAATTATCTATAAGACTTCTTTGAAATATGGATTATGCCAACTATACTTAATATTAACTTCACCCAAAATATGCATTGTCAACAAAATTATTAACTAATTATAACTACATGTATACAATTAATACACGGAATCATACTCAAATTGGCAAATGAGGGTCTTGTTTTTCTTTTGTGGAGTGTCTAATAAGCATTTTAAAGACCATTGTTCTAAAATGTTTGTTAAAAAGATGATAAGGAATAAAGCAGAACAAGTAAGCAGAATCCAAACATAGAATAGTAAGCAATGCTGAGCCACTAAAGAGCAGGAACATGACATGCTTAAGAAAAAGAATTTGGGAGCCATGTTCAGTATGAATTTGTTCATGGAGAGTCTGGTTGGTAAGAATTCCATTTATCTTGGTTGCAAATATATTATGCTGTTGTTCTGTGTGCTTGTTGCGATGACTACTCAACGTGCCCTTGAAGTCTTCCTCTTGGTATTTCTCTCCATACCTTAGGAAATGGAAGATATAAAATACTTGCCAGATGAGCAAATGGTCAAACGATCACAATAATCTAGGGATTTTAAATGAAATCAACTTGATGCTAAGATATGCTAGGGTGGTCAGTCTGGCAAAATTTGCTTTGAACAGTGATATTTTATCTCATCTGAAAAAAATGAAGATAACAATAAGAATAATTGTGTAATCATGGAGATGTCATTCATCCAATACCATCACATATGTAAAACAAATAGAATGGTACCTATTAGAAACAATGAGGAAAATAAAAAATGACTGCTTAATCACAGAGGTGTATTATTGATTCAATGTTATTACATACGTAAACAACTAGAATAGTTATCTACCAAAATGCATACTCAATTTATGCTATTTCCCTCTTTGTACATGGACCTCTAGAAACCACCTATCAATCTCTGTGAGTTAACTTAACATATAAATATCTTTATGATTTTTTAAAATTTATGTGGGTATAAGAGAAACACATAAAAGCAGAGTAAAGTGTAATTTATTTTCCAAAAAGATTCACTGGGGGATGAGGAAGAATATTATACCTGATTTGACCATCAGTCAAATTTTAGAATAGTGATCAAAACTTGAGGGAAATATTCTAAACTATAATTTCTGCTCTGGGGCAAAGAAGAGGTATCCTTGAGAAAAGCAGGATTCACTGCCATTCAAAATGTCAAATTCTTTTAGGGCACCAAAAAACCTGACAGCTTAAAATTGTGGCTCTAAACCACAGGCCATACAATCACCTAGTTACTAATACATATATAAGTTAAAGGAAAAAGCAACTGCATATGGTATATAAATGATAAAAGAGCTTCACAGTTTGGATAGGAAAATATTCAACCCTTTGGATAAGCTGCTATTTCATTTACTTGAGTTTAAAATTATGCAGAATCTCAGAAGTGAGACAAATGTATCTATAATAAAATGGGGTGATTTGGCAAATGTACTGTGCCCCTAAGTTATTTTCTCCCGAAATGTATGTACACCCATTCTGTCTGTCCTAGGCGTAATAGGTAAGGTAGACTCTATGTTTAAAAAACAAGTAGAAGTAGGAGAAAAAAGAGGGGGAGGAGGAGGAGAAAATCCAGATTGTATGATTTTCATAACTTAGTTTCCTTCTTTCTTACATCAGCCAAGATCACTCTCTAGATACAGGCCTGTATAAATATGTCCCTTTTTAATTTTATTTTTTCTTAAGTACCATTATTCTGTGAGTTTAGTTTCTGATTTATAGAGAAACCAGTTGGCTCCAACTTGCAATGTTACATAAGGAGTTCGGGAGAGTTTTCCACTTTGTTATTTGACAAAAGATGTGCTTAAATTTCTCTACAAGTGGTTATCTTTTTGTTCATTTGTGCTTTTCTTCTACCTATTTAAGAAGAGTTGTTGATAATATGAATCTCACTGTATTAAGATTAGACAGAAATCTCAGAGCAGAGAGATTTCAATACAAGGGTCAAAGAAAAAATAAAGCCATTCATTTTCAATATGCTAAACGAATTACATAGTAAGAAACTTGTATTACCTATAAATAAAGCAAAGAGGCCTATTATACCCCTATTTTTTTCTGAAATTACTGCATTATAACATTTGTCTTGGAGGGCTGTTTTTCTGCATTCTTTTTATGAAGTGAAATAAAGCAATGTAGGTTACATAAATAAGAAAATAAATTATTCTGATTATAAACCCTGGAGTCTTTTTGATTGAAGCAAAAATATCTGATCAATTTTGTATGGTAATTTTAGCTGATAAGCTTTCTGAGACAACACTGAATTTATTTCCTTGAAATGTAGCTTAGAGTTTGGTATGAAACAATTGGCCTATTTTGGATAGCATTTCATGCTAATCTGCTTGACTGGTTTTAAGTTTAATTTTGAAAAGAAAACAGATTCTAATCAGAAAGGAAAAAAATGTATAAAAGAAATGTCTAAATAGCAGGTGTTTTCAACTCTACTTTCAGATAATTATTTTAACTCTATTACTCTGTTTTAAAGAGTGATATATTCCAAAATAGAAGAAATTCATTTTTCAGAATAAAATATTTTAGTTGACTGACTTAAATCTGAAAGTACGAAAAGGTGATATTACTAAAATTTAAATTCTAAATATGTCTAAGGTCCAATCTAATTATATTTAGCAAATATTAAAGATTGAGTAATTTCTTTAACATACTAATTTATTCACAAATATTTATAGAGCACATACTGTGTTCCAGATACTGTGTTAGGCAAAGAACAAAACAGACATACCACATGCCCTCATGGACTTATGAGACACTAAACAAATAAGTGTGCGATTTGTTGGGTCATTGTAAGGAACTTAAAGATAAAGGGGAGAGGGACACCAGGCATTGGAAGTGATGGAGTGACGCTATTTTTGCCCCATCTGTATGATCTAGTTAAGGTGATTAGAGTATAATAAGGTGATACCCAAGGAGAAACCTAGTGAGTGTGAGGTAAGGAGCCATATGGGTACTGGGGGTAGAGCATTACAAATAGAAGGAATAGCAAGGGTAAAGACACCATAGGATGTGTTGGAAGAATACTAAGGAGTTCAGTTCTATTGAAACGCACTGAGGGAGATTGCTGTAGGAGAAGTTGTTGCAAAAATAACCAGGAGCCATAAACGTGAGACTACAAAAGTTCTGGCTTCTACTCTGAGATATGAGGATACTTTAGAAGATTTGGGCAACCTGATCTGACTCCACAAAAAATCTTATCTTTAATTGCAAGGTAGGGAGTATCTGACAGGGAGCCTAGAGCAGAAAAAGGGAGGCCAGCTGGGAAGGCATTGCAAAAATGCAACTGAGAAACAACGTTTGCATAATCTTGTGTGACAGTAAAAGTGCTAAAAAGTGGTCAAAAGTCTGACTGGATATATTGGGAAGAGATTAGAGAATTTGCTGATGGATGAGAGGAGATTCTGAGGGGGGTAAAAAGGCATTTAATGATGAATCCATAGTTTTTGTCCTGAGCAACAGGAAGCACAGAGTTGCCAATCACTGAGGTAGAAAAGATTGAAAAGGGAGCAGAGAAAAATGAAGGGGCAATCAACAGTTAAGTTTTGGCTATTTTAGGTTGGAGATGACCAGCAGACACAGAAATGGAGAGATGAGTACACATTTGAATAATTCATGGAAGAAATCTCAGAGGTGGTATAAAAAGTCATGATATTTGAATCTCAAATTATCCAAATATCCTACCTATCATGATCCTGTCTTAATTTAACATTCTGATATTTTATATGTCATGGATTTTTTGTATTAATTTTCACTTCTGTTAAATGTAGCATTAAAATATTGTTTATCTTGTTGACTGAGACTTAGGCACTTCCTTAACTTTCGTGCTTGAGGTGAGTGTCTCATCAGCCACATGTAGTCCTTCTTACTGATTCTCTTTGCTATAAACTTCTACAAACCCCTATGCAATTCTTGTTCCTTGAAGAATTTAGCACCCAATATGTCACTCTCTTCGATATTAATCCTGTCATAATTCTTACAGATTTCAACTCAATGATTTATTTCATCTCATAAATGCTGTATTCAAAACCCTGGCATCTCAATGTCTTGATCTTCTCTCCTCCAATGATCTTACCTTCTACCCTGCCCCAGCTGCCTTCTATTTTCATACTGCACTATGATATATGATTCGTCTCTATCTCATTCTCTAGACTTTGTCATTTTTGATAAATGCAATCCTTCCAGACTCTAAATTTTAAGGATTGCTCTTATCTGTGATCTCTATATTTTTAACAGTCTCGCACTAATACCTTAACTCCTATGATTCTTTAACTCGATCAATACTTAAAATATATTCATCCTATCATCTTTTCAGCATCCTGTGTGACTCTCATATCTGTCGTATACCTGTGTCCCTCTTTATCCAGCATAAATTCCTCAAACATGTTGCTATGTCTGCTGGAAGGAATACTCATGTCTTTCTCACAATCTTCAGTCAGCTATTTGCTGATGTAACCTTCTCCATGAAACCTTTCCTTGCCACCTCAAATAAAATTACAATGACTCCACACTCCTTACACTTTTCTCAACTTCAATTTTTCATAGAACTTATCTCTCTCAGACATTCTACAAGTTTTAGTTATTTATTAATCTATAAAATATGTCTTCTATCTGCACATAAACTCAAGGAGGACAGGACTATGTTTTTTGTTTTTGTTTTTTTGTAGAAAGCCTGGCATACAACAGTCATTCAATGTACATTTTTTTTAAATCATAAATGAGCAAATGAAGGAATGTGATACCCCTAGGGAAGAGAATAAAGTACAGAAGAAGGAATGAAGGGACAGGAGGGGAGTTGAGAAAGGGCAGGTGAAGAGATTAGGCAATAGATCCCTTTGTTCTTTATGGGTCATAAAGATGAGGAATCACTATCAAAGGAGATGAAGAAGGAGCAGTTAATACAATGAGAAATAATTCTAGTAGCATTCTAGAAGCAAAGGAAAAAAGCATGGTTTAAGGAGGAACACTGGACTGGATGCTGCTGAGAGGATGGCCCCCAAAACATATAAAGATTAGGAAACCAGGGTTTGTAGCAATCCTACACATTCTTTAGGACCCAAATTAAATATACTTACTTTATGACTCTCTTCTCTCACAGAATTGCAGAAAACTCTATGTTACTGAAGAATGTTATATTTGCTGGAGTGACAGTATAGTAAATTAGGAGAAAGTACTGCATGGGCTGAGGGGACATTTATCACATAATTGCACAGAGTTTTTAAGTGCATTTAAGTGTAAGCTTTGGAATAATTTAGACTTTGCAAATCCAAGCTCATTAACTTAAAATAGTGATCCTGATAAATGTCTAAATTGTCCTTCATTTGTAAATTGGGCATTATGGTCTGTGATCAAAAGGATTTTTCAAAAAAATGAGATATATATTAAATCCATATCCATTACTATGCACAGGGAAATGAGGTGGCACATTCTGTTGATCTTCATAGTCTTTGTGTCTACTAGAACATGTAGCTCAGAATACATTTTTAAAATAATTTGTTTAATTGCATTGATGTTTATACTTGCAGAATAATGTGATAGCTTATCAGTGTCTTCAGGCTCATCTCCAAAGAAGTAGTATGTGCACAAAATAGTATGAGAAATACTTCAAATGTAGGAATAGCAAAATGATGGTAATGCTAAGAGTAATGGTTGTCTGGGCCTCTGTGTTGAGAAGCCATTGTGTCCACTTCTGACTTCTTTGTGGAAGAATGTCATGTCTGGTGTCTTCTGTAACAGCAGAATGCCATCTTTGGTTAGAGTTTCATGGCACAGCTTTCAATTGTCTTTCCTCTTTGGAGGGCACTAGTATAATTTTTCTCAAAAGTTTTAGCATGAAAATCCACAGTCTAAGATTCCAAAATAGTAAAGTAAATAGTAAAATAGTAAATTGTTTACAGAATAGTAAACAAGTGAATTGGAAAGAATTAGAAATAGAGATACAAAGAGCCAATGAACCAACAAAAATCCATTTTAAGACGAAATCCATTTTAATACGAAAATCCATTTTAAGAATGATATGGAGACAATCACTTGTAATTTTTAACATGTAATAGTGTGACATGCACAAAAGCAATATTTCACATTTAATTATTCTCAGACCTAAAGAGAAATAAAATCATTTAGGCTGATTGCCATGAAAGGTGACTACTACATTCAGACAGTAAAACTGAAAACTATAGGCAGTAACACTAGAGTTTTAACAAATCTCAAAGATGACATGTAATTTAGTCAACCCTGTATTAGCCTCAAAAGTCAAAGAGTTCTACCAGATGCCTATGAGGATATTTTGTCAACCATTCAATGTGCCTGGTAGAGCAAATTACAACAATGTCTCCAATGGACAGCTATTAATTATCAAACATACATACAGGTTAAGTTATCTTAAACTTTTCTTCTGAACAAAATGGAATGATGAGAATATTAATATAATGTAAATGACAATATTTGAGGATAGATTTTCAAATATCTGTATGATACAGTCATAGGATTGAGGTCTAATTTACAACATGTATTCATATCTTATATGCTCTGGTGCAATGAGACAAATTCTAGTCTCAGGTTGACAGTTTGCATGATCTATAAGACTTGTGTCTGAAAAATGAGAGGATTTAAGGAGTTACATTAACAGGTTTATAAAAATCTTACTGGTTCTAAAATTATATTAAGTAGCTAATTTTGTTTATTTGGAGAATTTTATATTGACGTTATCATTTACTTCTGAGCACTGATCCATGTATATTTCTTCAATATCTTCCTATATTTTTCTCTTCAGGAATTAGTCTAAACCTCAATGAATTCGTTAATTCTGGGCAGCACAGTTGTTCAGAAACTTCCATCAAAATGAAAATGGATACACTCCCTCTTGATTCCACCAAAAATTACAACTCTCTTCCCCATAAATATCTACCAATCCCAATAGGTTTGAGACAACCCATTCTTTAAAGTAGAAATGGAAAGTAAGTGACCTATAAGGATTTATTTTTTTTAGAGAAAAAAAATATTTTCCTATGTTATTATGTTTTATAATATTGTAGATAAACATTATCAATATTACGTGTAAATTATCTTAAATTGGGTTTATCATATGCGGTGGCCAAAAGTACATCATTACATTTAATATTGGCCAGTAACCTCTGTGAGTAGATATTATTATTACTGAAATTCTAGGGATGAAAGTCATACAGCTGATAGGTTGCAGAGCTGGGATTTAAATACAGTTTTGTTTGGGGGTACCTGGGTGGCCCAGTCAGTTAAGCTTCCGACTCTTGATTTTGTTTGGCTCAGGTCATGATCTCAGGGCTGTGGGATTGGGCCCATGTAGGGCTCCCCACTCAGCAGGGAGTCTGCTTCTCTCCCTCTGGCCCTTCCCCTGTTCGTGCTCTCTCTCTCTCTCTGAAATAAATAGTCTTTTAAAAAATAAATAAATAAATCCAGTTTTGTCTGACTTCAAAGCCAGAACTCTTAACCATTATATCTTTTTTAAGCATTTTTTGAAGTAACTTTAGATTCATAGAAGAGTTGCAGAGAGTACAGTGCTCCCATATACCCTCACCCCGCTGCTTCTAATGTCAACTTCTTACATAACCATGATATAATTATCCAAGCTAAGAAACTAATACTGGTATAATACTATCAACTAAGTCAGCGGTAAGCAAACTTTTGAACAGCTACTTAGTCATTGTTTTAGGCACAGGGGCCAAATGGTCTTTCCCCCAAATGATAAACTTTGTCCCTGCAGCTTGAAAGCAGCCTTTACAAAAACAAATGGTTATAGCCATTTGTTTTTTCATCCTGAGTACTCTTTCATCCCCATCTCCTCCTTTACCCGTGCACCACCACCCACCTCCCCTCTGGTGACCATCAGTTCTCTGTAGGTAAGAGTCTGCTTCTTGGTTTCTCTCTCTCCCTCCACTCTCTCTTTTTATTCCTTTGCTCATCTGTGTTGTTTCTTATATTCCACATATGAGTGAAATCCTACAGTAATTTGCCTTTCTCCGACTTAATTTACTTATTAGCATTATACTCTCTAGATCTATGGATGTTGCAAATGGGTGCAGCCAGATTCTAATAAAACTTTTCCAACAAGGAGCTGGACTCATCTGCCTCATGAGCCACAGCTTGCAAAGACATGATCTAAAGACAGATTTTCCCAGTTTTCCACCAGTGTCTTTTTTTTTCTTCTTCTTCTTATTTTTTTTGTTCTAGGATTCAATTCAAGATGCCATGTTGCATTTCGGAGACCATTTTTTCACTCTCCTTTTCACTCATAACCTTAACATGTCTGAAGAATAATGGCCAGGAATTCTGAAGACTGTCCCTCAGTTTGGTTGTTTGATGGTTTCTCCTGATTCCACTGGAGTTATGGATTTGAGGGCAGAATATCACAAAGGTGATTTGCCATTCTCCTTGCAGCATATTATAACTTCTCTTAAAGAAAATTTAAGCCATCAGTTTTTAGGATTTATTAAATTTTGACACTACTGATTTCCACTTATTCTAATAAAAGCTCTAGCATTATCCCCCAAAACCTTGGGGGATTTTGCTGTTAAGTATTATTATTTATGCTTTATTGAAACTCTAAGTATTCAGGATCCAGCAATATTATGAGTACTTAGGTTGAGAGCATAGTGAATTACTGATATTCTACATTTGCCATTTGTCACAATTTAACAATAGCCATCAAAAGTGGACTATGGGGGCTCCTGGGTGGCTCAGTGGGTTAAGCCACTGCCTTCGGCTCAGGTCATGATCTCAGGGTCCTGGGATCGAGTCCCACATCGGGCTCTCTGCTCAGCAGGAAGCCTGCTTCCCTCTCTCTCTCTCTGCCTGCCTCTCCGTCTACTTGTGATCTCTCTCTGTCAAATAAATAAATAAAATCTTAAAAAAAAAAAAAAAAGTGGACTATGGAAGAATAACAGGTCTTACTAGGTTTAGTGTAATTATAAGACAATTGGTTTAAACATGTTAGAAAACAAAATAAGACAAGATCTTTAAACCTAGATTATGATTTACCAAAAATATTTCTAATTAGGCTAAGTTAGTTTCATAACTTTATGAATCAGTCTAAAATTTCTTTTGTTGATCTAATAAAAACATATGCATCTTAATTAAATATATGAATTTATATTTATATTTATATTGTTATATTGAATTTATATTTATATATATATAGTGAGTTAGTGAGTCCTAAAACTGTAAAAATATATTTCTTCAAAAATATGTTATTTAATAATATTAAGCTTATTTTTTCATGCTAGGTACTTATTGAATGACAAGACATTGAAAAAATGTCCCCAGTATGGACTTTGTAATAGAAGTATTTTTTAGTTCTTACACAATCTTTTGATATAAATTTGTCACCATGGTAGTCTATAAAGGTAAAATATGTTTCTTCAAGTCAGTCACAAATTCATTTACATCCTATACAACTATATACATATACAACATTTAAACATTTTTATTTCAAAACTTAAATTTACACTTAAAATCTCACCTGAAAATAATAAGTATTTGTTGTTTCTCATGAGTGTCTTCTTATACTTTTTAAGTGGATACAGTTTTTCCATTAATGTCATCAGAAGTATAAGTAAAATTTTATGGTCTAAAATTTTCACTGATTATTTCAGATACATGCTGGCATATATTAACTTGCTGATCATATTTTTGTTGACTGATATATATTTGCTTTTCCTGGACAAAGTTGCCTGAAGTTCATTAAGTCCAAAATTAATAGACATCTTTAACCCTGTATCTGTGTGGTCTCTTGTACTCCCCAAGCAAATGGGGTAATAATCCGTACATTCTCATAAACTAAAAACTTTCTGAATCGATTTGCTATTTCCTTTACCACACAGTCCACTTTACTCTCCAAATCCAGTCAATCGTGCACCAGAAATTTCTCATAAATACGATCTTAGTTCCCAATCCTCATGGCTATATCTCAGTTCTGTACTTCAACATCTTCTCCTTGACCTTAACTGGTCATCCTGACAAGAGCTTCTTCTACCTATACCCCATTCTCAACAATGTCACCATACTTGTCTTTCTGAGAAATATATCTGATCTGGTCACTCTGCAGATACTCTCATGTATTCTTTACCTAAGATGAAGGGTAAAGCCCAAACTGCTAGAAATAGCATGTCAACCTTTCCACAAAGTGCTTGAAACCTCAAGTCTCTAGAATCAGAACCTATCACTATCCACCCTCACCTCCTCCACCTGTGCCAGGATAAATTTTAATTCCTTATGATACTCTTGTTGCTTTTGTAGGAAACTCCTCTCCTGTGTCTGCTTGATTCTTTGGATATATTGTTCTGTTATACATTTCCTAAAATTATACTTAAGGTGTTTGCAAATATTTAATGCAATTTATATAATTTTTTTATTTTAATATTAATGTATATTATTTAAGCACCTAATCCGAATGTTAAATTTGTACATGTATGACAACACCTTTAATAATGTAAAGGTATAATATGTGTGACTGATTTTAAGAAATAGGGTCCATTGCCTCTATCATATGTGCCTCAGAAAACAGATTGAGAAGAATCTTTATAGAATTTTTTCTTTATTTTTTTTCTTTATTTTTTTCATTTTTCTTTATAGATGTTTAACATACCAAATAAAGTTTTTAAAAGGTTTAAAAGTTAATCTAAAATCAATCCATTTGGTACTTTTTATTAAAAAAAAAAACCACTTTGTCAATTTCTTCCATAGTTAGTGGTCGGGTCTGTTCATGTTTTTTACAGTTTATAAATGATACTGCTTAACGGATTTTTCAAGGAAATCATTCAATTTAATTAAAATTCCAAATTATTATGTAACAGCATAGGATTTTTCTGGTACAACTTGAAAGTTACTGTCTTATATATTTTAATTGTTTTTGTGCTGATTTGTATATATACTGCATTAGTTTTGTATTAGTTTTCTATTTCTGTGCATTGGAACCCCACAAACTTTGAAATATGAAGCCACACCTAGTTATTTATTCATTTTCTGTAAGTTATAAGTCTAGCACAGTACAAAGGAGTCCTCTGCTAGAAGTATCACAAGGCTGATGTCAAGATGGGATGGACTGAGTTCTCTCAAGGATCTGTGGAAAGATCCACTTCCAAGTTTATTCTTGTTGTGGCAAAATTTCAGTTCCTTGCAGCTGTGTGACTGAATTCCCCTTTCCCTTGGTGGGTGCCACTCGGGAACCAGTTTCAGTTTCTAGAGGCCAATTAAAACCTTGTCACATGGCCTTCTTTCATCTTCAAGTCCACAATGGCACACTGAATCCTTCCCATGCTTTTAATCTGACTTCTTCCTCTGTGACCAGTCAGAAAAAGCTTACTGCTTTTAAAGGGTAAGGGATTAAGTCAGACCCACCTGGATAATCTCCCTATAGGTCAACTATGTAATCTATTGTAAGCTAATTATGGGTATAAAATCCATCATATTCATTGCACTCTGGATTATGCAGGGCATGTACAAAAGTGGGGGTAGAAAATCTTGGGAGCCATCTTAGAATTCCGCCTACCATCCTATCCAGAATTCATCTAAAATAAACACATATTTTTCCATTTTCTTCTCTTTTTTTTCAAGTTTTTATTTAAATCCCAGTTCACAGTGTGATATTAATTTCAGGTACAGAATTTAGTGATTCATCATTTACATACAACACTCAGTGCTCATCACGATAAGTGTCTTCCTTACCTCCCATCACCCATCTCAGGTAAATGGAGTTCCACTGCATCCACATAACCAAACTGGATACTTTAGATTTGTCCAATCCTTAAAACCACACTTACGTCTACCTACAAGGAAGTGCTGGCAGACAACCGAACTGAACTTTCTTTTCACCAACACCTTTAGGGAATAATCTTTACTTATATCTCCCCTGTCAGAGTCTTAGTTTCTGATCAGATTGTATCTGCCTCTCCTACTTATGCCACTGGCTTCTCTTTATTTTAAAACATTTTTTTAGTCTGCCATTAAACCCAGGTTGCTAAAAACCAAATTTGAATTTTATTTCTGTTTTATATAAGATACATAAAATATATTTTAGTTTTCTTCTTTTTTTGAAATAAATTTCAAATGTCTTGACATAGCAATATAAACTTGTGAGGGCGGCAGGCAGTGTGAACTGTCTGGATTATAGTACGCATTTAATAGATACTTGTTTACGGAATTATAGAAAAAAGGTTAATTTTTTAAAAATCACTATATTTCATTTCCTCAGCTCCAACTTCTGCTACTTTACCTCACTGTGTTCCAAAGATATTAAACATTTCACCTTTTACAGAATACACAGACATTTCACGCATTTTTGTCTTGACACATGCTCTTAGCTATTCTTGTAAAACCTTTTCTCACATTCTCTGCCTCATCATTTTACAAGATCCATCCCAAATGCTTCCTCCAGTGTGAACTCTTCTATAATACCACCAAATATCTTAGTTTTCTTTCCTTTCTATCATGTTAATGACCATGTGAAGTCATGAGTGGTACAATCCCATTAGGAATGAAATCCTATAACGTGACAATATGCTTGGTACTTGGTAAGATTATGATACATTCTTGTGAAAGATGGCGGGCTGAAAAATACTACCTATTCTATGGCAAATCAGGAAAAAATACAAGTCGAAAGATAAATGCAATCTTGATTTATAACAAAGTTAACTTTTAGATCTATTGAACAATAAAAAGTAGGTGATACTGAGGCACCTGGGTGGCTCAGTAGGTTAAAGCCTCTGCCTTTGGCTCAGGGATCCAGCCCTGCATTGGACTCTCTGCTCAGCAGGGAGACTGCTTCCTCCCCACCCCCCTGCCGTCCATTCCCCCCGCTCCCCACCAGCCTGCCTCTCTGCCTACTTGTGATCTCTGTCAAATAAAGAAATAAAATCCTTTAAAAAAAAAAGTAGGTGATATCTACTTAAAAAAATAAATTTAAATCGCAGCCCAGAATATGTGTAGAAGCAAACTACTGCAGATGGGTGGGATCAGAACTAGCAGTGACTTGCGCCAAGGACTAGTGGGAACTGGAAGTGGTTGAGGGGCAGGGAAAATAACCAGGATTCTCAGCAGTGAGTATGTTTTAAGTCTTACTCCAAGGTGAGTTAGCAGTAGTAGTAGAAGCCACTTTCGAGAAAGAATAGTAAAATTGAGATATAGTAGGAACTGGTAACATCTGGGAATATCAAGGGGCACAAATGCCAGGAAAAAAACAAAAGAAAACACTTCATCAAATTCCAATGAAGAGAATTCATTTCTTATGAGAGTGTCAAGTTTATTAATATGAATTGTCATTCACAGTCCCTAATTTTCTCATATAAATGAAACTACAGTCTTTGGAAATCCACCCATCTCTCAAAAAATTTTCTTCCTCCCATTTGTTTAAGATATTAAAGTTATAGGAAATATTTTTGCATGAAGAAAAACAAACTACCTATATGGGGCTAAAAAAAAAAAAAGATACATACTGACATGGTGAACAGTCTAGTAAACTGAAGAAAATTACTTCCCAAAAGATATATCTATCTTTTGCAGTTTATACATGATATTGTATATCATATATGTGTGTGTATATATACACACACATATATGTAGTCATGCTTAAACTCTATGGATGTTACCTTGTATGACCAAAAAAAAAAAAAAGACTTAGCAGATATGATTAAATTAAAGATTTTGTGACGATGGGATTATCCTGGATTTTCTGGTTGGGCCCTAAAAGCAATCACAGATATCCTTAAGAGACACAATTATGTAATTAGAAGGTGATATGAAGAAGGAAGAGAGAGATTTGAATTTGCTGTCCTTGATGATTGGAGTGATTTGGTCCAAATCAAAAGAAAACTGGCAGCCACCAGGATTTGGAAGAGGTAAGGTTGGATTCTTCCCTAGACACTTGAGAGAGAATGTGTCTCTGCTGACACCTTGGTTCCACCCCAATGATAATGATTTGTGGATGCCTGGCCTTCAGAACTGTGAATGAATTAATTTCTGTTGTTTAAAGACACCAAATCTGATCATTGTTACAGCAGCTACAGGAAACTAATAGATAGAGAATGATGAAAGAAATAGATAAATTATGTAGATCAGGAAAAGATGGCTTTTTTGGAAGTATTTTCATGAAATTGGTAGTGGTGCCAAATTCTTAATTTTATAACAACTTAGCCTAAACATAAATAAGACTTTCTAATTACGATTATTTTATTTTCCACTTTACCCTATCTCAAATAATTAGAATAACTGAATCAAGGAGAGTGAAGGGATAGACTGGCTAAGGAAGAAATTTTTGAAAGATTAAAACAGGTAATTCAAAATTATAATGAAAAACAAAACCATATTAGGTAAATTATGAAACCTTAATGTAAAATTGCATCCAGTATTTAGGAACATATTTCTACTATAAGAAGTATTAATCCAAAAGTATTAATATAAGTAAAATATTTTATTACACAAAAATTACTTTAAAAATCTGGCAAAACATTACAATCTCCACATAGCAGCTCAAGAAACTGTTTTAAAAACAAATCAAGCCACTCGCCTTCTTCAAATCTTCAAATGTCATTGACATAAACAAAACCTCCTTGCTATGACTGACATGGGTTTCTGTAGGCCACATCTTGCTTACCCATCCAATCTCATCTCCCTTAATGTGTCTCTCTCTTACTCCTCCAGCATCCTGTGTTCCAACCCTGTCAGCCTCCTATACACACCAAGGTCCTTTTGGTCTTAATGCCTTTGCATATCTTGCTCCCTCTGCACAGCAAGCATTCCTCCTGATCCTTTCAGGATTGTTTACTTCCAGCATTCTGATTAGGGAGGTGAGGCCTTCCCTAACTACCCAATCTATCCCATCAGAATCTAGTTTATATCTTCTTTTATTTTTGTCATATCACCAAACAAAATTATTTTCTTCATTTATTTACTAGTTCATTTTTCTGCTTCAACTAGAACTTTCAGCAAGAATTCTTGGCCTACTGAAAATTGCATAACACTTAGAGATGTGTCTGCCATGTGGCAACCATTCAAATATTATTTAAATAAATGAATATCTCCAGGCAAGAGAGCACACTCTCTCCTCTAGCTTCTTATTTATTCCTGTTTCTTGTATTTAGATCAACTTGATCAGGCATTGGATCCTGTCCTTCCCTCTCAACACAATACTCATTATATTTTTAAGTTACCATAAACTATCACCGTTGTTCATTTTCCAAACCCAGGTTCCTACCAAGCCAGTTCAAATTACTGTCAGTTGAGAATGTAAAAGCAAATTCTTGATATCGGTTTCTTCAAATCCATTCCAATGAGAATATCCTGCTCGGCTCAGCAAGGTAAGGTATTAAAATTTAAGTTCAAAATGGAAAGATTTTAGAGAAAAACTTTTAATCTAGATTCTTATGTCTTTGCCACAAATTTAAGACTTTGATATCTAGGACTTCCCCTGGAGAGGAGACTTTCTATTCTTCAGTGTAGTCACTTCCTCAACTATTTATTAAGTGCTAACTACATGCCAGTTCCCATTCTAGGATCTTAGGATACAGAAATGATAAAGTCCCTGCCGTCATAGAACTTACATTCTAGTGGGTGAAGACAGCCAATTACCAAATAAACAAGTAAGTATTATTACATAAGATAGATAGGAGTGGAATAGAGGGAGAAAAGATCTAAGCGACAAAGAAAATAGTAAGTTCAATAACTATGTATGCTACTTAATATTAGATGTTGAGAGAAATACTTATCTGCATGCTAGCCAGAGTCCTGGAGGGAATAAGGATGTAATGCATTCTTATATGTGAATTAAGAACATGGTAAGCAGAGAAAACAGACAGTGGAAAATCCCTGAGGGAAGCAAGACAGTGTCTGTTATGTTCAAGAAATAGCAAGAAGGTCGATGTGGTAGAGCAATGTAGTAAAGAAGAAGTGGTAGCAGATTAAGTCAGAAGGTAAAAATGTGGAGAAGGCTGGTTATGAGGGAATTCTAGACCATTCCAAGGACTTCAGCTTTAAAACTGAATAAAATGGTAAACAAGGCAGGGTTTCAGTAGCGTAGTAACAGTATCTGACCTATTTCAAATGAGTCATCTTGTCAGTCATGTTGAGAATGTATTTGCCTTCATTTTAATTAAGAAAAATTCTAAAGGCTAATTTTTTAAAAAAATTCCAAAGTATAATTTCTAGTAAATAGACAAATATTTGCTGAAGAGATTTTTTTTCTTCATAAAACAATACATTGTGGTATCTGATTCTTAGGTTGAAACATTTGAAATTTTCTGATATTCAAGAGTATAATCTGCAAAAAGAAGCAATTTCACATGTTTAACCTGGTAATCACTAAACAATGCTTTAAAAAAAGTAAAGATGCTTTTATCTATATATCTTTTGATTTAAATTTTTGCCCACGTGTCCTGCCAATTATTCTTTTTTTTTTTTTACCACAATTAACCTCCAAATCCATGTATTTGTGCCTATGTAGCTATGTTGAGCTAAACATTTAACTCTGTTCATAATTTTTTTCTGAACTTAAGTGATCTCACTTTGCTTTTACTCTTTAGACCTGGGATGGTTACATTTCTAGGAGTTGATGAGAAAAACGAACTTAAGTGTGGAATGTAATTTACAATTGGTAAGACCTTACACAAAGATAATATTTTCCCTACAAAAATAGAAATCACTTCATGAAAACTTCCATTTCTAGGTTCTGTTTGGTTTACCTTGAACTTTTAGATATCTGTCTTCATTAGCACTTGTAAAATGTGGAAAATATACTTTCCTTTCATATTTCAATGATTAGTCAGAAGAAAAAAATGAATGTTGTTTAAACTAAGTTTTAAGGGTCACCTGGGTGGCTCAGTGAGTTAAGCCTCTGCCTTAGGCTCAGGTCATGATCTTGGGGTCCTAGGATGGAGCCCTGGATCGGGCTCTCTGCTCAATGGGGAACCTGTTTCCCTCTACCGCTCTGCCTGCTTCTCTGCCTACTTGTGATCTCTCTCTCTCTGTCAAATAAATAAATAAAGCCTTTAAAAAATTCAAAAAATAAAATAAAATAAGTTTTAATTGTTGGGTAAAAATTGCTAAAATAACTTAGGGAATATCAAGATCATGATCATGCAACTGGAACCTTTCAGAAGAAAACAGTATATGAGGATATTTTTCATAAACATTCAAAGTTGTGTTCATATGTTCTTTCTCTTTAATCAATTTTTATTTTATCATGATTAAAATCTATTGTGAAATAAATAATGAAAAACAGTGACACATTAGCATAAAATAAGTACTATGGACAGAATTACAGGAGAGAATTGCAGCCTAGTTCCAACTTAATGAGAAAATGTCTCCCAAAATTATATGTTCCCCCAAAAGAGCTTGGTTAAAAGGTGGTTCATGCTCTTAAATTACCAACTATACTTGAAAGAATATTTTACAAAGAAGAATTTTATTCTTACTGAATTAAAGTTGCATAGTATGAACTAAGATTGCTGCACACAAGAAGGACAAAGAAATTCTGCAATATTAACTATGGGTTAGTAATATATAATCCTAAAATATAATATTCTGGGTCGTATATGTCAACAAGATGACTATTAATGGCAAAATGCCACTGGGATTTTTTTATTGCTTCTAATCTAAGCTTTATTTTTATTTTTTTAAATAAAATTAATTAAGTTCCCTGACAAGATGTTTCACGAGGCATGCACCCAAACTAATTAAGCCTGTTTTCTTAGGGATTTATGACTTATGGTTGATTGACTTTGTAACTGAATTACATACCAATCTTCTAGCTTTATAGCCTCAGATATTTTTGGCTGTACAATATTCCTTTTACCAGATAATATCTTTAGGAATGTATTCACAGAAACTATTGTTACTCCAGAGTACAGATTTAAAATAACATCATTGTTGGAACAATGCTCAACATTATAGCAATAGAAATGCTTCATGTGAAGAGAAGCCCTGTTAGGCCAATGCTACAATACATCCTGACCACAACCATAATCAGACGCTCAGCCATTCTAAGGCAGGTAATATAGGTGCATATAATCAAGTCACAGAGGAGTAATTACTGTGAAATGAATGTGTAAGTAGTAACACAAACCTTCCTAGACCTGATATCATGGTTTTAAAGTAATTGTGATAATTGAGAGGGCCAAAATACCTAGCATTTCTAGCTATTGAAAATATAAATGTTTTCTACAATATCATCTTGAACCTTTATACACAGAAGCTATAGAAATCTGTTATCCCATGCCAGGAATTTAATAATAAAAATGCTCTGATTTAAAAAGCATAATAAGATCAGGTTTTTTTCCCTTTCTATTTAAATTACAAAAACATACTAAATCTAAGATTACCTGAAATATTATGTTTTAAATTTTGCTCTGCATATTAATTCCTTCTAGTAGTCCTCTGCTTATAAAAATTTGAATGTGCCCTCTCCAATAGAATATCAACACTTTCTTACTTGGACTACCAATTATAAACTCTACAGACATTAGATAGATTGTAGTTACATAGTTCTTGTATGTATAATATTTACTTTAGTTTAGCTCATTAATTAAGCTCTATTAATTAAAGCCTAGCTCTGTTGTCTAAGCCTGCTCTCTCCTTTATTATCAGCATGGAAGAGTCCTTATGTTCTTATTTCCATATTTCACTATTAAACCCACTCCCAGGTTCCATCTAAAATAATACTATCATTTCCACCTCAGTGAAAGAAAAATAAGGCCTTTTCTATCTATCTGCACACATTAGGTCCAAGCAAAAATTACAAAAACCCTGACCTGGTAATCTTCTGGATTCAGCTTAGAGATCTGTAGCTCCATTAGGGTGTTTGAATTTTTTACTTTGCAAGTCAGATAGAAAAAAACAAAAATACAAAAAAAAAAAAACCTTTATCTGTCTGGAAAGCATGCACCTCTTCAGGCTTTCCAATCGTCTTTCAAATAAACAATAGACAAACTTAGACAGCCAAAAAAAAAAGAATTGCAAAATGTGAAATTGCCTTCACTCTTTCTTATTGCAAGTTAAAGATCTGATAGCCATCTGCGTACCAGTTAAGAAAGAGAATAGGGAAGTGCATGAGCTTCCTTCCAGTTAAGGGTAAACTACTAAAGACTCCTGCTATTTTAACTTCTAGATCAATAAAGAAGAGGTGTCTATCAGGAAGCCTACCCTTGCCACCACCAACAGTCATGTAGCACAAACACTTATACATGAAACAAAAGGTTACATCAACACACACACACACACACACACACAGCCAGTCAGCACTATTAGCTGTGCTACTAAATATTTTTTTGTAATTGTGGCAAAATATATATAAGATTTATCATATTAACAATTCTAAGTGTAGACATTTGCTTTGATAGACTTTTTCTTGAAAGGATCTAAACTGCCAAATATCTTAAAAAAAATGCCTATTCCTGCCTTGAGACATGTTTGTCATCTCATGGTAGATGAGATCTAACAAGGAGTGCAGTATGACTTAGACAAGAAAGCTGCTCTGATTTGGGCTTCTTGTTGTTTATACTTTATTATTCATTCAGACTGAGAGCCTACCTGACTGACATACTTTAGTTCTTCAACCAACTATATTCCATAAATCCATAACTTTAAATGTATTCATAATAAGCAATCAATACAGACCGGATAAATCCTGACTCCCTGATTATCTCTATGCTAGTAAATGGCAAGGCAGTTGGCAAGGAGATCCAGTTAGAGTCAAAAGTGACATCCCTAAGGACGGGAGAACAAGAGTTGCTGCCAACTCTTCTCTTCCCACAGAATCACACGAGAGGTAAACAACCGTACTTTGCCATCAGACAGCTGAGTTCAAATCCAGAGCCACTGCTTATTAGCTGTTTGACTTTGGGCAAGATGCATAATTTCTGAAAGGCTCAGTTCCTAATTAGTGAAGTGAGATTAATACTTAGCTCATAAAGATATTGATGGTTAAATGAGGTAATCTCAGTTAGTGGGGAAGATGGCAGATTAAGAACACCCTAAATTCACCTGGTCCCACAAATACAACTAGATAATACTCACATCAGCATAAAAAGCCCCCCCAAATGACCCAAAGACTGGCAGAATACACTCTGCAACTAAAGGCAGAGAAGAGGCCAGATCAAAGAAGGTAGGAAGGGTGAAGATGTAGTCTGGGAGCAAAACAGACCATGGCTGTTCATGGTAGGGAGGGAGCCTGTGGTGCAGAAAAGGGCAGAAAACAGACTTTCATGCTGGGGAGCCCAGGAATGGAGAGGATAAATCCCCATAAGATTTACCTTTGAAAGGAGAGGGGCCCTATTTCCTAAGTTCTTACAATCAGTGGGACTTACAAAGTTTAGAATTTTAAAAATTGGCAGTCTCTGCTCTGGTAAAGTCCAGAAAGCATTAGGAAATGGAGTCTCCACCTTAAAGAGGCAGTGGGACAAACAGCCTGTCCAGGTACAGTTTAGAACCAGTGGTTGGAAAAACCTCAGAGCAGACAGAATGGAGAATAATATGGTCATCTCAGATCCTGGCCTGGAGAGACAGGAGTCACCAGGAGGCTCCTCCAGTTAAAAGGAGATGGCAAGCACCATTTCCCTCCCCCATTCCCCAGTGTAAACAGCCACCACATGTGGGAACCAGCTCAGCACTGACATTTGCTACCTTACTTGCTTGTACCAAGCCCCACCCCTGTACTTCAGTAATTTTGCTCTTCCCAGTCACGATCACCTCAGTACCAGCACTGAGGGCCCTTCCCCCAGAAGACTGCTGCAAACCCGGCCAACACTACATCTCCCAACCTGCCGATTGTGTGGGACCTTGGTTCCGGTGGCAGCAGGGGCAAGTCTCTTTTCACTAGAGGACCACTGCACACCTTGATAAAATGCACCTCACCCCTACTGGGGACCAAAAACTGCCCACAATAGGCAAATACGCCCAAACAAAACAATTGGCATAGTTGGCAGCCCAACCCAAACCAGTAACAATTAAAATTGGTCAGTGCTTCAGGATATACCATACTCTATACCAAATATGAAATACAGGTTGGTAAATTGTCTATCTGTAGACAACCGGACTGACTGAGGAAAAAGAGGCCAAGAGTCAATAGCAGAGCACATGCAGCACATACGGGAGACACTCTCTAAAGCTCTGGCCCTGGGGAACAGGGGACACCACACTGAAGGGCACCACAGGACCTATCATTAAGAGCAAGAGAAGTAACTGACTTCCCTAACACAGAAACAGACTCAGAAAGTCAGTTGCATGCTCATGGGTTAGAAACACAAATACTGTTGAAATGTCTATATTATCCAAAGCAATCTACAGATTTAATTAAATCTCTATCAAAATATCAACAGCTTTTTCACAGAACTGGAACAAATAATCCTAAAATTTACATGGAATTATGAAAGAACTCAGATAGCCAAGGCAACCTTGAAAAGGGAAAAAAATAAAACTGGAAGTATCACAAATTCCAAATTTCAAGTTATATTTATAAAGTGGTAGAAATAAAACAGTATGGTACTTACAATAATAAAATGGTATTATACTGGCATGTAAATAGACTCATAGGTCCACAGAGGAGAACAGAAAACACAGAAATAAACCCACAATTATATGGTTAATCTTTGACAAAAGAGAAATTAATATACAATGGGAAAAAGTCTTTTCAACAAATGATGTTGGGAAAACTGGATAGCCTCATGCAAATGAATGAAACAGAACCACTTTCCTCCACCATACACAAAAATAAACCCAAAATGGTTTTTAAAGACCTAAATGTAAGACCTCAAATCATAAAAATCCTTAAAGAGAATACAGATCGTAATCTCTCTGACATTAGCCAGAGAAACATTTTTCTAGATATGTTTCTTGAGACAAGGGAAACAAAAGCAAAAATGAACTATTGAGACCTCTTCAAGATAAAAAGCTTTTGCACAGCGAAGGAAAAAAACCAACAAAACCAAAAGGTTATCTATGTAATGGGAGAAGATATTTGCAAATGGCACACTCAGTAAAGGGTTTGTATCCAAAGTATGTAAGAACTGATACAACTTAATACCCAAAAGACAAATAATCCAATTAAAAAATGGGCAGAAGAGGGACGCCTGGGTGGCTCAGTGGGTTAAGCCGCTGCCTTCGGCTCAGGTCATGATCCCAGGGTCCTGGGATCGAGTCCCACATCGGGCTCCTTGCTCAGCAGGGAGCCTGCCTCTCTCTCCGCCTCTGCCTGCCTCTCTGCCTGCTTGTGTGCTTTCTCCCTCTCTCTCTTTCTGACAAATAAATAAATAAAATCTTAAAAAAAAAATGGGCAGAAGATATGAACATTTTCCAAAAAAATATTCAGATGGCCAACAGACACATGAAAAGATATTCAACATCACTCATCATCAGGGAAATGCAAATCAAAACTACAGTGAGATATCACCTCATACCTATTAAAATGGTTAAAATCAAAACCAGAAGAAACAACAAATGTTGGCAAGGATGTGGGAAAAAAGAAACACTCATCCACTGCTTGTGGGATTGCAAACTGGTGCAGCCACTGTGGAAAACAGTATGGAGGTTCCTCAGAAAATTAAAACTAGAACTACTCTACAATCCAGGAATTGAACTACTGGGTATTTACTCAAAAAAGTACAAAAAACTAATTCAAAGGCATACACGTACCCCTACGTTTATTGCAGCATTATTTACAAGAGTCAAACTGTGGAGGCAGCCCAAGTGTCCATCCACAGATAAATAGATAAAGAAGATAAATAGACAAAGAAGATGTATAATTTATATTATGTATATTATAATTATAATTTACATTATAATTATATAATAATAATTTATATTATTTATATTATAATTTAGCCATAAAAAAGAACATAGATAGAGCTAGAGAATATAAAGCTGAAAAAATAAGTTGGAGAAAGACAAATACCATATGATCTCATAGGTGGAATTTAAGAAATAAAACTAATGAGGAAAGATTTTAAAAAAAAGGAGACACACACATGCAAACATACACACATACCAAGAAACAGACTCTTAACTACAGAGAACAAACTAATGGTTAACAGAGGGAAGGTGGGTGGAAGAGTGGGTAAAATAGGAGATGCGCATTAAAGAATACACTTACCATGATGAAGTAAGATAAAATAAAATAACATGAAGCAAAATGATTTAAAAAAAATAAATGAATTAATCTTTTTTTTTTTTTTTTTAGATTTTTTTTTTTATTCATTTATTTGACAGAGAGAGAGAGAGATCACAAGCAGGCAGAGAGAGGGAGAAGCAGGCTCACTGCTGAGCAGAGAGCCCGATGCGGGGCTCGATCCCAGGACCCTGAGATCACGACCTGAGCCGAAGGCAGAGGCTTAACCCACTGAGCCACCCAGGTGCCCCTAAATGAGTTAATCTTATAAGATTCCTTAATATAGTGCTTTCAACAATGACAGATGAAATGCACAGGTACCAACCCGTAAGATACAAATCACCAGACACACCTACACATGAACAAAATTTTATAGATACAACAAAAAGTAAGTCCTGCCTGTTTTGTTTTGTTCTTTTTTCCAAAGATGTATCCACATTTCCTAGAATGGTGCCTGACACATTGTTAAACATTCATTAAAATGTTCTTGCCTATAAGATAAAGTGAATGAATGAATGAATGAATGACTCTATCTTAGGAACTAAGTTCTATCCCTTTTCCTTGGTTGCTCTGAAAGAATATCCATGTTCAAATAAAAAACCTATCATGTCCATATTACATATCAAAAATATTTAAATTTAAATATACTTAATAAATTTAAATTTACTTAACAGTATATTTTGCCACTTGTTTTTTTACCCAGTATTACATTTTTTGAAATCTGTCTTGATACATGATTCCTATGTGTTATACACAGGTAATTATATTCCATTATAGGAAAAAGTTGAATTTTGTGCATTCTCCTAGATGTAGATAGTGAGTTTATATATAAATTTTCTGTATTGTAGGAAATTCTATTATGAACATGTTTGTGCATAGATCTTCATGCATGTAAGTGAAACTTTTGGGTAATAAAGGATCTTTGTTCTGAGTTTTATTAGGTATTCCTGAAATGACTTTCTAAATTGTTATGAAAGTTTCTTTCCACAAGCAATGTGTGCTAGTTTTCTCATCTCAATACATACTTACCACTACTTGTTAAAACTTTTTAATTTTTTGGCAATCTGAAGGTTGTGTATTGGTTTGTTATTACTTCAAATCTACTTTTATAACTTAAATGAAGTTCTGAATCTGAGGGTGAATTTGTTTACATTGAGGAAGCTGTGTCAGGATGTTGTTATCAACATCTGTTGTTAATAAGCACTCAGTGTCTGTTGATTGGTGCTACTGGGGACTTACTGAGAAGAACATAAAGAAGAGTGCCTATTATGTAAGGGACATTTAAATTTTAAATACCAAGACTTGTGAAGGCTTACCTAGAATGTCTGGTGTGGACAAGGCTACTCTTTGCTGATTTAAATAGCTCTCCGAAGATCTTGAAACCCTTGCTCTTGTCATGGCCAGGTTATTTGTGGTCAGCAGTGGTATTAAATCATGCAGCAGTCTCAGGAAGAGAAGGGACATCCATTCCTGCCTTGGCAAGGCTATGTCCTATAGGCAGTGGTGCAAACCATGTAATGGTCTCTTGAGTAATAACTTTTACAGCAGCCTACCGTGCCTGCCAACACTGGTGTCATTGCCCCCTAGCTGTGTGCCCTAGCATCAAGAGACCTATGACAGCAGCTGATGCCCAGATTTTAGTTGGAAGCCCTGACTTTATGAAGAACCAGCTGATAGAAAGGGACAACTCAACTAAATTTGGACTTTATTTCTTTCATCTCTCCTTTTCCTGGAAGAGTAATTAACCTATCATTGGTATGGAGTATGTTATTTCTTCAATAGCCTATTAAGAAATATTATCCTATATATTACTGGTTTGTTAAATATTATTATTATAAACTGTAATTCCCACAGTAAACCTGTACTAAATAAATGATTGGCAAAGACAAATCTCAGTTTCTGAGCATAATTTGGCCCAAACAAAGCAGTTGGCGTGGTTGGCAGCCCAACCCAAACCAGTAGTAATTAAAAATGGTCAGTGCTTCAGGATATACCATACCCTATGCCAAATTAGAAATACAGGTTGGTAAATTATGCTAAGTTCATAATTGACCAAAATCTGCTAAAGCCTGTTACTGGGTTGACAGACTTTAAACTTGATATGCTATTTACCATTTTGGCTTCTTATTGAAACTATAAACAGACAATGAATGGACAAAATTGATAGAGATATTATAGTTTGGACGCTGATATTGGTCACAGTATTTATCTTAATACTGCCTTACCATATTACAAATGATTTGGGATACTTTATTAAGCATCTATATAATAAAGCATGCTTTGAACACTGTTGTGAAGAGCAGAAGGACAATAGTGAATATGCCTCACTCATTAACACTACCAAAATTATTCAAGAGGGGTTTAGGATCCCTAAAGACCTGCTGAAGACTTAGTCTGGACAAAACTTAAAATTAAGGGAACTCCAGGTGTTGGCCTGATCACCAAACCCAATGAGATATATTCTATAGTTAAAAAAAAAAAAAAGCCAATAAGAAAGAAATTCCAGCACTCTTATTAGGAGCAATCAGCAACATAGATGCAGACAGAAAGGAAAGGCTATAGCCCAAAACATAATCTCCAGAGTAAGAAGAAACCCAGACCCTTTTATCCCTAAGAGTACTAATCTACACCCCAAGGACAATGGCGATTATTATAAACCTCTGACTCTGGTAACTTTTAACCTACTAGAAATTAGGCCCATGAGAATAGACAAAATTATAACAAATAATAATATGGAACCCATCAGAGTTACTGAACAGAGAGCCTAGACTAGACAAGAAATGACAAAAATTAGGATGGAATTCCAACAAACTCATTTGGACACAGAAACCCAATGGCTAGTAGATTTATAGTCCAAATGAGGACCTGATCCTCACAGGAGCAGACTGTGTAACTTGGATGCATTGCCACTGATGCTAAATTTAATCAACACCTTGGAGTATTTGGAGAAAATTATACTAATGTATACAAAGATCTTTGGCAGGGTAGCAGGAGCCTAGAGATTAAGATAGCCTCTAAGTAATAGATTATCCCCCATCAACATCTCCATGGGCAATAGCAGGGGAAACTATGAATATAATAATTAAATTAGGGCCACTGACTATGATTTATGATAGGGGACAGACACCCTTACTGCTACAGGCAGAAACAACAGAACAAATTAAAAAGTCCATCCTAAAACCCATGCCCCTGAAGGACCCAATAGCATATTTACACTACCTGCTGCTGGAAGAAACACAGGAAAACTGTTTGACTTGATCAGAACAGCTGAAGAACTGAGTCAAGATAAAAGCCATATAATATATATAGACAAAACAGGACTACACCAATGTAAATGGGCCTAACAGCAAAAAGCCCATAAGGCCTTCTTGGCCTAGATGACCTAAATAATTTAGACTACTACCCTTTAATCCAAATTATAAAAATAGAAACTCAAATAGAAACCCAGAATTAATTACAGTGACAGAGAGACAGAAAGGAATTCCTAAAAGAACAAATTACCATCCTTACTACTTCAATATATAATAACTTAATCTGGATTGTTAAACAGCCAGATGGATCATATAGATATACACCAGATTATAGGAATTTAAACAAACATTTTCCAAAAATTGAGGGGACATTCTTAGATAGGTACTATAATAAACAATATCACCACTGGATCCAGAACTTGTTACACAGTAATAAACTGATTTGACATGTTCTTTGCTATACCTACCAGTTGATGAGAAAAGCTGACTCTGACTGCATTCACATGGGAAAGACAGACAATATCAGTTTACTATGTTACCATAGGATACCTTAACAGTCCACTAATACCCTCAATTTTCTAACAAGATAACCAGATCTTTCAGGAAACACAACACACACACACAAACCATCATTTCCCATCTTGATGATATTCTTATTTATGGTAATAACTTGGAAGAACAGAGTAAGGTCAAAAAAGAGTTAACTGAATTCCTTACTATTCCTTACACCCAGAGAATGGATAATCAATCCAGGTAAGATTCTAAGACCTCAAACTACAGTCAAATTTCTAGGTATAATTTAATCCCCTGAAGGTAGAAAAATATGAGACCCAGTCATAACCAGTATAGATCACATACTAACTCTTGCCACAAAAGAAGAAGCTCAGAAAGTAACAGGATGTTTGGATATTGGAAAAAACACATTCCACATGTGGGGATAATATCAAGACGTATAGATGAAATAACTAGGAAGTAGGGAAGGAGTTGGACAGAAACTGAAGAGGCAGCCACTAGTTATTTGAAAAATGCTGTCAGAACTTTTAACACATTGGTGCCAGCTAATGAGGACTCTAAATACAAACAAAATGCCTATACTCATAAGGGTTTGCAACATGGTCACTGTGGACCAAAGCACTGCGGGACCCCGAATTTTACCCAGTTGGATTTGTTACTAGGAAGTTTTCAAGAATAGATACCAACCAACTGAAAGGCTCACTGGGGGACTCCATGAGGACTTCTGACTCCATATAGAGCCAACCAAAGATGTTCTACACTAACTGAGGAAATCTCAGCAAATGCCAATAGGATTTGCCAGAGTCCAAGGGGTGAGCTTACTGAAGCCCAAGAAATTGAGCAGTGGGGATCATCCCTGCCCACAGAACTAAAACATGTCTGGTTTACAGATGATTCAGTCTCCATAACACCATCCAGAATATGGTGTGAGCTGTGCCCTTAAGGACGAATGATGGTCTACCTTTGTCAGAACCAGGCTCGGGAGAACCAGTACAATACACCAAACTCATAGTTATAAAACTGGCAACTGAAAGATCTGTTAAGGGAACCCAGAAAGAGTCTTTTCTCAAACTCATGGGCAGTAGCTAATGAAATAGTTATCTGGTCAAGAATATGGAGAAACAAATGACTGGAAAATAGGAACTATGAACATATGTGGTAAAGACGTATGACAGAAAACAGTGCAAATTTCTATCTCTGTATTTATCATACATGTCTCAACTCATCAGAGATGACACAATGGTAATGAAGTACAACAATCAGGTAGGCAAACTCACTAGAAAAACTAATGAGTCTAGAATTCCTAAACTTTATCATAAAAGGACCCACAATGACTCATACATAAAAGGAGAATCTAATCAGGGGCGCCTGGGTGGCTCAGTGGGTTAAAGCCTCTGCCTTCGGCTCAGGTCATGATCCCAGGGTCCTGGGATGGACCCCCTGATAGGGCTCTCTGTTCAGCGGGGAGCCTGCTTCCCCCACCCCTCTCTCTCTGCCTGCCTACTCTGCCTACTTGTGATCTCTGTCTGTTAAATAAATAAATAAAATCTTTAAAAAAGAGAGAGAGAGGCTAATCAATATATATATAAACCAAAGGAACAGTGGATGATAAAACAGAAAACGACAGACATGCCAATTGATAGAATTACAGTTGACCTTTGAATAATGCAGGGGTTAAGGGCACCAACCCCCTGAGCAGTCAAAATTCCATCTATAACTTAGGAGTCTCCTGAAAGTTAACATACTGTTAAATTTAAAACATAACCTACTCTTGACTGAATACCTAACTGATAATATAAACAGTGAATTAACACATATTTGGTATGTTATATGTAATATATACTATGTTCATTTTTTTCTGTTTTTTTATAGTATGTTCTTACAATAAAGTAAGCTAGAGATAAAAGTTATGACGGAAATCATAAGGAATAGAAAATACATCTGCAGTACTCTAATGTAAAAAAATCCACTTGAAAGTGGAGCCCCACAATTCAAGCCCATGTCCTTCAAGAATTAAGAATATTATATGGGTACATCATCAAAAGGGACACCCAGGCATACATGGCACTAAAACCTAGCTGGAAACAAAAACATATATAAGCCAACTAAATATCTATAGCGTCACATTAAAATACAAGCACTGTAGGAAATTTAGAGCTTGGAAATCTTTACTCAAAACACCAAAGTTAAGGCCGATAAATCCTTCCAAATCATACAAATTGATTACATAGGACCCTTGTTTATATCAGAGTGTTAACCATATGCATGCATTATTGTAGACACACAGTCAGGAATAAGATTACCCTACTCCTGCAGAAATAATGGTCAAAAACTCACCATCAGAACACTGGAAATCTGAATTGTTTGCTATGGTACCCTATCCATCATAGAACCAGACTAGGGAACCTGCTTCACAGGAAAAATAATATGATTGGGCAAAAGACCAGGGCATAAGGAAAAACTTCCACCTTACAATCCAGTTGCCTTTGGATAAACTGAAAGGTATAATGGCTTGCTTAAACAAAAGCTTAGATTGCTTACTAATAATCTAGACATGAAAACCCAGACTAAAGTGATATGATAAGCAGCCAGGTCATTAACTCATATATCTATAGAACTAATGTTAAAACAACTATAGAATCTATACTGCAACAACCCACAAAAGTAAAAATAACCACTAATAGCACCCCAAACAGTAAGTTAAGGGTGTAAGTGCTAATTAAAAAACAAAATGGCACATACAATTTCAGTGAAATTATAGCACCCATCACTAATAAAACCTACTGGGTGAGCAAAGGAGAAAATATATTACAGCAAATTAAAGAAAATAATATGTCTTTATAAAGTTTTTAAGTATGAAAAATATCTTTTATTGTATCAATGTTCGATGCCGGCACTAAAAACACTAAAAACACTAATGGCATTTACTCCATATATGCTGGCTAGCAGACACATTTTTGTACAATATCATTACCAAATGCATAATATTTAGCCTAGCATGATACAGGACAATTACATTCAGGGCAATACTGCAAGTAATAGCCATTACAGTTATAGATTCCCTTGAGTGACAAGAAAAACAACAAGAAATAACAAGGAATTTGTAGGGCACTATTTTGATTTTGCAGGTATGAACCCACTGTGCATCTTGAACCCTATAAACATTACTGAGTGGGTCAGTATGGATGCTGGACACACTATTTTATCTCTTGCCCGCTACTGGGTACTATACTCATTGCATCTATGGATACTCCTCAGATAGCACCAACAATAGCAATTGTTCAACTGTTCCAAACTGAAATGCCACCCTCTGGTCAGGATACAACTTTAGCATTTGTGACATCTTTCACTTCTTCCACAGATCATTATCCTTGTGACCTCATTACAACTGAGAACATACGGGATCACCAGTGTCACCAGATTCACCAGCATTACCAAGCCCAAACTTTCCACCCTATCCTTTGCTATTAGCAGCATCTATTCACTGGGAAACCTTTGATGAAGGGAGAAACCTTGCATTGTAGAAAACTGATGAAGCAGTGGGAACTTCCATTTTAATCTCCCCCCCAAATCAACATGGATCCTAAACAATGGTGCTATTATATTAGACACCAACTCAGAGGATGAAGATCGCCATAATCTACTAAATGTCTCTTGATATTATAACCTAACATACATACCAAGTCAACAAGGTACTTGACTTTATTCTTTACCTCCACCTTGGCTTACTGAATTAAGTGCAGCATTAGGCATATGGCAAAGACCTTGAGAAAATGACCCCAATTTAATTCCTGATTTACTTTGTGTGCTAGCATTTTATTGTAAAAGAGCAGATGCTGAATATGCAGAATGGGTACTTGTGTACCCACAGCCAAGACCCCTTCCAAATCTTATGGCTGCTTATTTACTAGGTCAACTTGCTGCTCTTGCTCATTTAGAATCTGGAGACTAGTTATCCATCCATTTGGTATCCCCAGACATTGCATGTTCTTAAATTGCTTATTAATTTGAGAAGCCTACATATTGATGGCATAAATAACTCTACTTCACCCTCTGCATCTTCAGCACCCAGTTCTAACACAGATACACCTCCTACTTCATCCAAAAGTGAAATATATTAAGTTAGCCCTCTCACAACTACCACTAATTCCTATCCAGTACATCAAAATCTTACGCAATATCAAGGCAAATATTTGGCTTCAGCAATAGACCAAGCATAGCTATAAGAAATTATAAAAATTATAATAAGGATATATTAAGAAATAAATTAAGGGCACCTGGCTGGCTCAGAGAGTGGAGCACACAACTCTTGATCAGGGGGTCATGAGTTCAAACCCCATACTGGGGGTAGACCTTATTTAATTTATATATATATATATATATATATATATATATATATATATATATATATAAAATCAATTCAATACTCAATGCTTGAAAAGAATCAAGCGTGAAGTAAGAAGAAATTTTCATCTGCTACACTGGTGGAATATGCCCAGAAATACTAAATATAAACAAATGAGATTATATGTGCTCTATATACACAGATCCAGAAGATGCATTTGTGGAAATTCAGCACTGTTTCATCCGTGCAGGATGCTCTCTGAGGTCAATTTGTCAGTTGGCGGGGCATAAAATGACAATGTTAATGACATATACAGAACCACAACCCAACACTCTCAGGACACAGGACTGGTATTTAGATACATCATCCAAAGGAGTACGTCACTTAGCTATGTGGCAATGGATATTTGCATGAGATAAGGTGGGAGACATGATGATGATGATAATGGTGGTTTTTATTCTGAAAATGATGGGGACAATACAACCATACCAACCTATATATTTAATGAGACGCTTATTGATTCCACCAAAAAGTTACCTGAAATAAACTATAAACTATCTCTACTTCCATATAAACAATATCTATACTTAGGATTCCCATCAAAATACAATAGCACAAATGGCAAAGTGGTGAGACTTTATGTCACACAATGGCCTAACTGGGTTTCACCATGGCAATCTAACCATATAGGAGACATCTATTGCTACATCCCCAGGAGAATTCCTTAAGTCTTACATGTTCTTTAAAAAATATAATGATAGGGGAAGGGCAGGAAAAATAAAATAAGATGAAAATCGAGAGGGAGGCAAACTGTAAGAAAAGCTGAACTCTAGGAAACAAACTGAGGGTTGCTGAAAGGGAGGTGGGTGGGGGAAGGGATAACTAGGTGATATATGTAACTGATGAATCAGTAAATTATACCTCTGAAACTAATAAAAAGACACGTATAATGATTCTCCTGCATGCCCCAAGCTAAAATGGCAACGTGGGATTTTCCCCATTTGTCTTGATGACCTTAAATGATGGGTTAGATGGACCTAACCCATCAAAAACTCTTTAAATGCCCATCAGGATATTCAGAAAGCAAAGTCATGTCTCAACAATGTATAACAGAAAGATCCTTTCTGTTTAACAGATGCTATAAAGACAACTGTAGACCAGTAAACATGATCAAAGCTAAACAGTCTGATAACCCAGAGAGAAGACCAGTATTAGTACATGCACAGACAAATATTAACACAGTAATGAAAACAAAGACTCTCTGGGTAATTTGGCACAAGTTGCTGTATGCAATTCTTCCATGTGGTATGATGTTATACAATGTTTCTGCAGAACCAAACACTCTCAGACCTTTCATACCCATATTAAAGGAAAATAAACTATTAATTTAGTGCTAAAACAAAACACATATATAAATACTTTGGTGCCATCCATACACTATGACTTGACCCTCACTTTACAAGCTAATACTAAATAACTGTGTAGGGATGCACCAAATAACGCAACTATGAATCAAATATTATCATGGCCCATGCCTAAGGTCACATATTCAACTTTAACTTTTACAAACAACATATTTTTGAATAGAATATGTGATGTCACATACAGGTATTGTTGAGTATGAACCCAGGCAGATTGTTCCTCTAGTGATGGGATAGGAATCTCAGAACTAATACATAAAGCGTGCATTTGGATATTTAAAAGATAATATACATATAAATACCACTACATGGTGGGCAGTAGCATGGCCATACCAGTATTTAGAGACATTACATTATATTACATTAATTTTTACATAAATTACATTAATGTAATTATATTACATATTTACTTTATATTAATAATATTTAATAAACTGCCAACTGGAACAGAATTATGCTCTATTTATGGAACAGAAAAATGAAAAATAAACAGATGACTGGTAAAAGAGAAAGAATGAGAAGTAAAATGTTAAATTAAAAAATTTAGGACAGGGGCACCTGGTTGGCTCAGTGGGTTAAAGCCTCTGCCTTCGGTTCAGGTCATGATCTCAGGGTCCTGGGATCAAGCCCCATCAGGCTCTCTACTCAGCAGGGAGCCTACTTCCTTCTCTCTCTGCCTACTTCTCTGTCTACTTGTAATCTCTGTCTGTCAAATAAATAAATAAAAACTTAAAAAAAAATTTAGGGCAATCTAAAGAAACCACTAAAAAATACAGAAATGAGCTTACCACAGGAAATGCTAAATATGTAGTCCCAGCCACAGGTAATGATGACACTTTGGGAATAAACATTGTCACAGCACATCCACATGATAGCAGTTGAGCAATTATATCTTTCTTTTTACTGAAGTATACTTTACATTCAATGTTATATTAGTTGCAGGCATATAACATAGTGATTTGAGAATTCTAGAATTATATCTTTAAATATAAACAGGCCCAAAATTGATCATTTACTACACCCCCAACTCATATTCACCTATTAGAAGATTAACAATAGATCCATGGATACAGTGTCCAGACTCTGAAAGAACAGGGATACTTTGTAAGGTATATACACAGGAAGCTTAGCATATAACACATATTATCCTTGACAGTATGCATCAGACTTCTATCTCACATGACATATTTCTACCTCAAGAATATGGGAAGCTGTAAAGCCTCTCATGGTTATATTGAAACTTACAACAGTAGTCAATACCTTGTAATTTAATATCCAACATTTTCTAGGCAAATATAGAGCCCCAAACTGTACTCAGTTTTATCCCTCTTTGTTTATGCCCAATTTACAAGCTATGGCCAAAACAGATTCACTGAAAAGAAAGAAACTCTTTAGCTCCTTGTTGGACTGGTAGATTTAATTGGAGACGATCATTTTTTCTGAATTCCAAACTAAACAATTACATTAGATCTTAGAGACTCTGAAACCAAACAATCTCAATAAACACACATCAATGGCAGCTTTGTCTTTGTTGTGTACACAGATGTATAAAATTAGCAACATATTATAAAACACAAAATTCAGACAGAAGTAAATAGAGCAGAAATTCTATATAAAGCAATTGGAGAAAACACTAAACATAATGAAGTACTAAAAAATTATATAAAAGATGTTTCTCTAAGAGTAGATTGTCAATTTTTGCTGTTAAGATTGGTTGTTATGTGGGATATTCTTAAACAGTTAAAATCTTGGGGCAATGCTAGTCATTTGAGATAACAAATAACTCAGCCAGGACTAGAATCGATACTACACATCCTAATGATTGTGAGTCCTTGGGCAACTATGAAATTAGAATATTGGCACTTAAACAAGAAACATGATATTGGGTAACTGCACTTTTGCAGTTACCCAATATCAAAAAGAAGAGAGGAGCCTTCAGGGCACAGAAAGCCCCCTTCTGATAGAAGAAACACATGTTCCTAACGATATGTTAGGGAAATGGAACCAAAACACCTTTGGCACTGCTATGCCTTTGGGATAAACCTATGGTACAAATACCATGACTATGGTCTTCAGGTCTCCTTAAATAGTTATATTTAATATGGGAAATTGGACAATAGTATGTTCTAAGACAAAACTTACCCTAACCAATTGGAGTCAAGGAGGAGAAAGGATACATACTGTGATGGAATGTGTGAATACGGTACAGGTAATAAATGTGACAACAGAAGGGAAAAAGATACTATTCAAGGACAATAGAAGATAAAAGAACTATTAAGATAACAAGAAAATTTCACATTTAATAAATGTAAATAATACATTAAAAAACTAAGACAACGAAAAAGACATTTGAAAGATGAGTCTAATAAAGTAAAAATAATTAGGAGGAATTGAAAAAAGAAAAAACATGCATTTCCTAAAATTATGACAGTCTTTTCAATTTTGATGTTATGGCACGTGAACATGTGCTTGATCATGCTATGCAAGCCTGTACCCTCTGGAGTTTTATAAAAATGATATTTACTTGAAAATGTACTTATCAAGGAAGTTTAACAGCCTTTTAAGAAGCTTCACTCTTCGTTGTTTAGTGAGTACATATGGTACTATGTTAAAGGGCTCTTTGCTATTCTTATGTTAATAATACTAGGAGTACGGTTGCTTATATTGGTTATTAACCTATGTTGTAAAAAAAAGTGTCAAAAGAAAATTACACACAAAATATAGTTGGTTGTGATTAAAGGCAATAAGTGATTTATAATCACAGGGTGAAACATATATATATATCTATATCAACTTATATTTGTCAAGGACATTAGGTCCTTTGGATACATATAAATAAGTGATTTGAAATAACAGAGTGGATTGTTGTGTATTGGTTCGCTATTATTTCAAATCCATTTGTTTATAACTTAAAGATTTTTTAATCTAAGGGTGAATCTTTTTACCTTAAGGAAGATGTATCAGGATTTTTTGTATCAACATTTATTGTTGTCAGTAAGTTCTCAATAGTTCAATAGTTGATGGGTACTACTGGCAATTTATCAATAAAAATATTTGGAAGATTAGTATTTAGAAGAGGGTCTTATCAATAAGAACATATGCAAGAAACATAATGGACACTTAAACTTTAAATAACAAGAATGTGTGAGGACTCATTCAGAGTGTTAGATCTGGGCAAGGTTACTCTTTGCTGATCTGAATAGCTCTTTAAAGATCTAGAAACACTTGCTCCTATCTTGGCAGACTACTTTTTTTTTTCTTTTTAAAGATTTTATTTGTAAGTAATCTCTACACCTAACATGTGACTCAAATTCACAACTCAACAACCAAGAGCTGCATGCTGTACCAACCAGCCAGATGCCCCCTGGCCAGGGTACTTTTAATTGGCAACAGTGTTAAATCAGGGGCGCCTGGGTGACTTAGCATGTTAAAGCCTCTGCCTTCAGCTCAGGTCATGATCCCAGGGTCCAGGGATGGAGCCCTGCATCTCTGCTCAGCAGGGAGCCTGCTTCCCCCATTCTCTCTGCCTGCCTCTCTGCCTACTTGTGATCTCTGCCTGTCAAATAAATAAATAAAATCTTTAAAAAAAAATAAAAAACAACAACAAAAAAACCAGTGTTAAATCATACAACTGTCTGAGGAAAAGAAGGGGTTATCTGTTCCTGCCTTGGTGAGATTAATCCTAGGGGAAGTGGTGCCAATTGCATATTGGTCTTTCCAGTAATAACTTTCAGAGCAGCCCACCTTGTCTGCCAACACTGGTGCCATTGCCCACTAGCTATGTGCCCCAACAGAGAGGGACCCAAGACAGCAATCTATGCCCAGCTTTTAGTTAAAAGCACTGACTACCCAGAACCAACTCACAGAAAGGTATACCTCAATCAAATTTGGACTCTATTTCTTTCATTTCTCCTTTTCCAGCATAACAGTGTAATTAATCTATTATTGGTTTACAGTTTATTTCTCTATCAGCAGATGAAGAGACATTATCTGGTATGTTATTGGCTTATAAAATATTATTATTATTAATTATAATTCCCACAGTGAACTTGTGTTAAATAAATTATCAGCAAAGATAAATCTCAGTCTCTGAGCATAATCTGTCCCAAACAAAACACTGACAGAAGAAAAAAATATTTTGCCATATTCTGTTATTTTGCATCTTCTTATTAGTAAAGTCAAATAAATGCCTCTATCACTGGATTTGGCCATTAAAGCTTCTTTTCTGTGTATTACCCATTCATATCATTTGCTAGGTTTTCTACTGGACTTTGTAACTTTTCCTTATTGATTTGTGTGTGCATTCCTGAATTTTGAACACTGACCTTTTTCTTGGCATTATTACATGTTCTGTAAATATCTTTTTTTCAATTTCTACCTTTTTAAAACTTTACGTAGTCTTTCTTTTATATAATTTTAAAATTTAGTGTACTAAAATTAATAAGCTATACCATTATGATTTGTTTTTAATGGCATGTTAAAAAAACCTTCATTGTTCCAAATCCATAGAGATATGATCCTATAAAGTCATAGTAGTAATGTTTTTATTACTGATTTAATTTTTAACAATATGGAAAGTACAAATAATACTTTTTTATTACTTTAATTTGCATTTACTCAACTACTGCTAAAGTTAGGTATCTATATATAAGGTTGCTGGCCTTTTGTATTTGTTCCAAAAACCTTATTCATATTTGCCCAGATACATTTGTATTTTTCTTATGAATCTGTATATTAAATACATGTTTGTATGTTATATACATTAACCCTTTGTTACCAATATCCTAATATTTTATCCCCAGTTTGATTTGTATATAGATTTTGTGTATTGTGTTTTTGGTATGCTGGATTTAAAAATCACTATATTGGTCAATGTGTCTTTCCTTCCTCTTAATGGTCCATGAATTTCCAGTCTTAATTAGAAAGATTTCCCTTACTTTTAAATTTTGTGTATTATTATCTATAGTTCTCACAGTATTTGATTATGTTATTTCAATATTTAATTACATGGTCCTTCTACATTTTATCATTTTCTGTGGCAAATGAGTCCATTTTTATTTTTCCCAGATAGCCTGTTGTGTTAGCACAATTTATTAAGCAATCCATCCTTTTCCTACTGAATTAAACTATTACTTTTGTCAAATGTTAACTTCTATTATAAAATGTAAGGGTAAGCTGTTAATAGAACTTTTATGCCAAATTAGTAGTTGCCAAATTAGGGGGATTTTGCCCTCTGGGCACATTTATGGCTTCCACAACCTGAGGAGAGAGCCCTGGGATTCTGTTACACATTGTACAATGCACAGGACATCTTTCTCCCAGCAAACCTCCCCCACCAAAAAAAATTACCAGTCTAATGTATCATGGGTGATCATTGAGAAAACCTTCGTATACTCCAGAGATGTCTGGAGGTATGATCTTGGATTTGCCTGGTATGTGCTAAATTAAGATAAATATAGCATATTTAGATTATACCCCATTATCATAATAATTGTCAATAGTGAAATGCCTAAATGAATGATCTACAGCTTCAATTAGAGGGAACTGAGTTTACAAGTTTTCTCAGAGAAAATATGTGGTAAGTACAAATAAAATCAGTAAGGATGGAGTTGGTAGCCCCCTGAACTAAATTATTCCATGCAAGTTTCCAACACATCTCTTGCAACCAAGTGTGTTCCAAGTAGTGGAATGGCCAATAAGTTGAGTTTGACAAACTGTGAAATTCCTGCTGCAGTTGCTGATCCACTAGGAGCCCTATAGCCTACCTCACCCCCTTGATTCAGCAACATATATTTGGAACATAGTGTGTCTTGTGAATCTTTTCAGCAACTTCAAATAAAGGAGCATCTAACTGAGTCAGAACTCAGGGCAAATGTTTAATTATTTCTAATTTTGGATTCTCTCTTTTGTGACACCAAACTATTTTCTTATCTCTACACCAAAAGTGTATGGACAAGATTGCCTAGATTTTAAAATAAGTTCTGAAGTTATGCCATTATTCTCATTTTCATTGTCTTCTAGATATCTTCCTGAATTTGTTCGTCATTTAAATATTAATTTATTCTACCTAACTGTAAAAGGAGAAAAACAGAGATGATAAAAAGGGTATTGAAATTCTAGCTTGGATTGCTTTGAATTATTTCATTATTGTTGTTGTTGTTGTTTTGGAAAATAATATTTTTGAAATTCAGTCTTCCCATCCAAGAATAAAATCTATTTCCATTTTTTCATGTCTATATATCTTCAATTAAGACTTTATAATATTCTTCAAATAATTTATTATTCTTTTATTCCAAAGTATTCTACAAAATAATACTGACTACTTTTCTAATGTTAAACCATCTAACCATTCATGGAGTTAAATCTAAATTGTGTCTGTGTGTGTTTTAATGCATAACTGGATTTAGTTGCTAGTATTTTATATACAAACATGCATCTGTATTAGTAATTTTGACCTATGATTTTCATTTTTTTTTTTTTAAGATTTTATTTATTTGACAGAGAGAGATCACAAGTAGGCAGAGAGGCAGGCACAGAGAGAGGGGGAAGCAGGCTCCCTGGTGGGACTCGACCTCAGGACCCTGAGATCATGACCTGAGCCAAAGGCAGAGGCTTAACCCACAGAGCCACCCAGGCACCCCATGATTTTCCTTTCTTATTTAATATGTGTTCTGTTGGTTCCAAGAATTCTGTTCAAAAACATATCAGTGATTTTATATCAAATAGTTATTCTTAAATTTATAATTTTGATGGAAATAAACAATTAGCATTTGTTTGCTAATAATCTGAATTTTCATGATACATAAACAATCAACATATGTATATTAAATGTATTCAGGACAATGCATTGTTAAGGTTATAGCCATAAAACTGTAAAACAGTTCTTTCTTCCTTGTTTAAATTCTCACTGTCCTGAATACAAAGCAAAACCAGAAACTTAGCCTTACTGGTATCATGTTTAAATTAATTAAACCATTCATTAATAAGCTCATCTCAACTACATGGATTATAGAATCAACAGAGACAAAGTTAAGTATTCCAGTAAAAATTTACAATGATATGTAAATAATCCCAAAGGAGATACATTCTAAAAAAATAGAGAATTATGTCCATTTCAGTTTACTCAGATATATTTTTAATTATAGCTGCCTTCAAGAAATGCAAATTATTTATATTTATTCATATATAGAGTATAAGCCTTGTACTTTCTTGCACAAAAATTAATTTCTTAAGCACCAAACGCAATAAGCAGCTGGAACCAAAGTCAGCACAAGTATCACCAAAGGTATTACCATATACCTACGAATTGATCTGACACTCCTCACCCCTACAATAGAGACTATAATATAAAAGTGCTTAGACAACTAATAAAGCTAAATACCAATTCTTAAATCTCTCATTTAGTTATCTGCTTTATAGGGCTCTATGTAGACAAGACTAAAGATCCTACAAACTGAAAATGTCAAAACTATTCAAAAGTTGACATAAGGAATGCAAAAGAGACCTAAGCAATTATGATTCATATGAATCACTGATGTAAATTCATCCCAATTTCAGTGATATCCTAAATCTGAAAATCACCTGGGCTGCTGGTGAAAAATTGTCCCTTACATCCTGGAAATTATATTTTAAAAGTCATCTTAGATAACTCCAATCAGGTGGTATCAGAGCACATTTTGAGAAGCACATTAAACGGCTCACATGCATTAGTTCACAGATACTGATGGTCGCATATAAGCATGCCTCTTTGCTATAGAAATTACTTTCTGGCCTCCTAGTATTTAAATTACTACATTAAAATGACTGGGGAAAATCATAATGATGAACAGGATGGTTTCAGCAAACATTATGTTTATGTTTAATGTATTCTGTATGAATTATACAGTGGCCCATTTCTTTTAATTGGCAATCCAGCTGTAGATTTTTTTTTAACCATCATACTCAATTAAGCAGAACACCTCAATCCTCAAATGCTTTGCAACAACAGAAGATAATTTCTTCTACAAAAAAAAAAAAAAAAGACTGTGAGGAAAATCAGGCAGATGTTTTAACCACTTTAAGTGTTTGTGTGTGTGTACTAGTAGTAATTATCTTTGCTCTAATACTGCTCAAATTACACCAATTGCTACTATTAAGCAGTAAATTTGTATACATGTGCTTACAACATGTGAAGATCAAATATAGGAATCTCTGTAAATTGTAAGGAAGAAAAAACTATGCAATATCACACTCTAACTCATTGTTCTTACTTTTGAAGGCATGAGATCTTAGGCAACTAAATAACCAAAAAGAGAAAGTAAGGCACCAGAGAGACAGAGGTGGGAAGGCCAGAGAGAAACTATGGAGTACAAAAGAAGATTTGTTTAATTTTTTCAAAGCTATACTAGCTTTGAAGACTTGTTTGTTTGTTTTTTCTTTTTTCTTTTTTAAGAAAAATGAGACCTTGTTCTCAGTTAAACCTTCCAGTTTCAGATTGAGAACAAGACTCAGCATCTACTAAGGGAATGAGGGAAAGAGAAAAATCCTCTGTCAGACCATCTGCTGGTCAGATAAAGATGAATAACACAAAGTTCCATTTAAAATCAATAAAACCCAACCATGTGTTATACACAAAGCCCTAGATGACCTAGTTCCTTCGTCCTTCCAGTTTCTTCTCACACCCCTTGCCACATACCCTCAAACACCATGGAAAATACCATTCTTTAAACAAGTAAGTATGGAGAAAGGTGAAAATAGGATCATAATCACTGGGGGCGGGACCTAGAGCTCTATATTTCTTAACTCTATATTAAGCTCAATATTTCTTTTTTTTTTTTAAGATTTTCTTTATTTATGTGACAGAGAGAGATCACAAGTAGGCAGCAAGGCAGGCAGAGAGAGAGGGGGAAGCAGGCTCCCCACTGAGCAGATAGCCTGATGCAGGCCTTGATCCCAGGATCCTGAGATCATGACCTGAGCCAAAGGCAGAGGCTTAACCCACTGAGCACCCACGTGCCCCAAGCTCTCTATTTCTTAATTACATCAGTGATTCTGATATACCCCAATGACTTTGATGTTCCCCTCAACTTGACTAAACTTAAGACAGATTTCTTCTTACTACAGACCCTTTAGAGCATTTGCTTTAGAAAACTTGCGAATATAAATTCTTTCTTTGTCCTTTTGAAATATTTGTAAATGTTCTCCAAGCCTATTGCAATTTTACAGCCCAGGAAGTATCTTTCTCGGGGACTCAGAAACCATCTCTTTGAAATGGAAACATCAAAGAAGACAGCAACTCTATTTTTCAGTTTCTGGGAGGGAAGGAGTCTAGGATCATTCTGTCAGTTTGCAGCTCAGATGGCCTGATCACAGAGAAAAATATTTGTAAACTCAGGAATAACTCTATGTGCTAGGCACATCCCATTAATCAATCTCACCCTTAACACCTTATAGTATTTTTCTGTAATTTTGAACTCAATAAAGAGTTCAAAAGACGCTCACTTCCACCTTTTGTGTCACTGGAATTTGGGTTCAATCTCTCTACTCCATAACAATAGTTTGAATAAGATATCTCTTGCTTGTTTAGCTCTGCCCAGTGCAATTTTGCTTTGACAACACTAAAAAGCGAGGTTTCTATGACCATCCTCATGTCCTTTCCTCTGCCCAGAGGGTTTTCTTCTCCAACCATACTGCTTACCTTGATAACATGGCCAATATCTAAAGACTCAATTTGATTTTCAACTCCAAGAAAGTTTCTGCTAACCTTCCCTGATCCTCTCCATTGTTCTTCCTCAATCCCAAAATGATGGTACCTTTAATGTATTGGGTTACAATAAAAAGAACATGAGTTTTGGAGTCCTAAATGGACATACCTATTTTATGGCATGCTATCTTTATGACCTTCAGCATTGAACTAAACTTTGTAGAGGATTCTCTACAGGGCTCTCTCAAGCTTAACACAGAAATTATAATGCCTCCCCCACAGAGTACATTAATTGAATTTAAAATATTTTTTAAGTACTTGTAGCATAAAACCATGTCCATCCCAAGTCCATAGTTTATCTTAGGGTTCACTCTTGGTGTTGTACATTCTATATGTTTGGACGAATGTATAATGGCATGTATCCATCATAATATCATGCAGAGCATTACCACTAAATAAAGAGCATTATCACTAAAAATCCTCTATGATCATGTAGTGAAAAGAAGGGCCATCTGTACCCCAATGTTTATAGCAGCAATGGCCACGGTCGCCAAACTGTGGAAAGAACCAAGATGCCCTTCAGCGGACGAATGGATAAGGAAGATGTGGTCCATATACACTATGGAGAATTATGCCTCCATCAGAAAGGATGAATACCCAACTTTTGTAGCAACATGGACGGGACTGGAAGAGATTATGCTGAGTGAAATAAGTCAAGCAGAGAGAGTCAATTATCATATGGTTTCACTTATTTGTGGAGCATAACAAATAACATGGAGGACATGGGGAGATGGAGAGGAGAAGGGAGTTGAGGGAAATTGGAAGAGGAGGTGAACCATGAGAAACTATGGACTCTGAAAAACAAACTGAGGGTTTTGAAGGGGCGAGGGGTAGGAGGTTGGGGGAGCCAGGTGGTGGGTATTAAGGAGGGCACGTATTGCATGGAGCACTGGGTGTGGAGCAAAAACAATGAATACTGTTACGCTGAAAAGAAATTAAAAAAAAAAAAAAATCCTCTATGATCGACCTGTTCATGTCTCCTCACCCCCAGGCCCTGGCAACCACTGGTCATTTTACCATCTCCATTTTACCATCTACCATGGTTTTATCTTTTCTATAATGTTATGTAATTGAAGTCATACAGTATTTAGCCTTTTCAAGTTGGTATTTAAGGATCCTCTATGTCTTTGACGGCTATTTTATTGTATTTTGATTTTTTGAGGTATATGCTAGTTTGAGAGGTGGTACTTGTCAAGAATAGCTTTGTACTTCTTCTGAATTCAGTATCTCCTATTTTTCTCCTGGAGATGGCTTCTCTCTTCCCACTAGGGCTGTAAATCACTTGATCCTGCCTATCTTAATTAATGATAGCATGTGACATATACAAAGAGACAAAGAGTTTGGTTTCAGAATATAGATCAACAACATCAAGAAATTCTTGCTTGAGAAAAAGAAAAACATGCAAGTGAATTGAAGAGTATTCTCACTTATGTAGGTGATACTCCTCCTGGCCCAAGCTCTGAATCTGCTCGCAGACTAGTAACCACAGCTGTGGACCTCAGCTGTTCATGGATGTATTTAGTGTACCACTAAACTTCCCTTAGTTTAGAAATTGGTAAATGCATGACCCACGTTGGTCCAAAAGTTCATCATCCTGGACAGTGTGGCAGTAATGGTCTGGAACCATAATTATTATGTCCTTCTTGGTCACCCTCAGTCACCCATACATCCCTACAATGTCTGCCACCCTGGAATAACTAGAACATCACTGAAAAAGATAACTTAAAAGTTGGTTCCAGCTTCAAAGATTCACAACTTATTGTGTTTATTGGTCAGGCAAAATAACCTCATTAATTTGTCAGAAAAACCTCACAAAGGCAAAGAACTACAACAGGCAAATATATGTATCAGGAAAATGCTTCTCCAAATGCATTTTTTCTTTTGCTTAGTAATGAATAAGAAATATGAAATATGGAAAATTCGTTTATTTCTACAGGACTAAAACCCAGATAAAAAGATAAAATAAAATCCATCCAAGTATAAGGAGGGAATGAAAAATATTTTTCCCAAAATTCCACCAGCTTAGTTCCTATGGAAATGGCAGTAAATCTATCCTATTCAGTCCCAACGTCAAATTTGGCCTTATGAGAGAGCATTTAGTCAATTTATTGTTCTAACTCTGCCCTTTTTCCCCATAAAAGCAGATTTTAAGACTCCAAATGACTTTCAGATCACTGATTCTACCGCCAGCTGTTGCATTACCCCATGGGTTTTGGACTCTGAAAGGCAATTTTTGTGCTCCAGTATTTACACTTTGGCACATCTTTTTAACAGGTGCTTTATAGTAAAGACAGACTAAGCATTATGAGGCATTACAGGTGCTAGAGAAAAGATCACTGAAATAAAACTTCTTTTATTAAAATATACTTGCCTCTTGGCACCTATGACTTTTTAGCTAAGTTTGATCAATCTATGCTCGAATCTTTGCTTGCCAGAGCAGTTGGTTTTGAAAGGCTGCCTGGTTTCATTTTCCATACAAATATGTCAGAACCTGAATGAAGAATGAAGGCTATCCTCAAGTTATTTATGCAGAACAGCATTGGTTCTACCATTGCTAATCCTAAAGCTAACTGAAAGTTTTTAAAAAGATCCACATAAAAGAATTTATGGGCTATTTGTTCCAAATAAAATAGTTTCAAAGAAATTCATGATGGAAATTGAAAATAATAGTTGGAGTGAATTAAATATTTTTTTTTTGTAAAATGAAAAAAAAATGAAAGTCACTAGAATGTGTTGGGGCAGAAAATTACTGCATAGCTTTTCCACTGCCTTTTATGCAAATGTTGGCTTTGTAGAATTTTTTGAAGATTTGAGTTTTCATAGCTCGAGGTCACTTTCCATTTAAAAACTCACTCCAGAAAGCTAAAGGAAGGTTCACAAAGACACCTGGTTTTTTCAAAGACCTGAGTTACTTTAAAGTGGATTTCTAAATGGAATCACTCTATTCACATATATAAGGGACAGTTATGTTTGGTCATAAAAGGTAGATTTTATAGCAGAAAAGTGTTTCCTTCTCAAAATAATACTTTTAACATGTTTTAAAGCACAGTTGAGTAAAAAATATATATCCCATTTATAGTTTTCCTTTAAAAAAATCTTTAAATTCTAATAAAGGTAAACATTTTATTGAGGGAAAAAAAGCCCCTGAATTATTTTCTTGCTTCAAAATTATCAATATTTTTTCTTAACTTAAAATTATTGCTAATGGCTAACACACTTTTTACAACCACCCCTGACCTACTCCTTCGACCCCTTCTCTGGCCACTCCTCCCCTTTTATCTAATACTCAAGCATTTTCTCAACAAATTTGCCCAAATTGTTTTCTATGTCTTGAAATCTTTTAAGTACTCTTCCGTCACTTAAATGATTCCATCTCATTCTTATGTATTGATGGGATTTTGGAACACAGGTGAGGTTTGGTGGGGTGAGGTCCAGAGCTGATGACCAAGAAAGAATTCTTGAGACATCTTTGGTGCAAATTGGTGGTTTATTAAAGCATGGGGACAGGACCCTTGGGCAGAAAGAGCTGCTGTACCAGGGTTGTGGGGGGTAGCTGATTATCTACTTGGGAGTTGGGGGAGGTAAGGAAAAGGAAGGTTTCAAAAGCATTTTCATATGTTAAAGAAGATTCACAGGATACTGGAGGCCTTGCCATTGTCAAGTTAAGGTCGTTTTTCCTTCCAGCAAGGCATTAACACGAAGATAGTTGGGAGCTTCCTGGAGAAACACATTATACTCTGCCAGCTTCAAGTATCTGTCAATGAGCTGCAGGTTATAAGGACATTTAATTGTATCTACATTTCCTTCTGGAAGCTAGGTTATTGACAGAAATGCTTTGTTCTCATAGATTGCTAAGACATTTGTAAACAGAGGGAGATCCCTGTCTTGCCGGATTGTGATCTCTATAAATTAACTATTTGTTTTTCCTTTCCTTAGCTTTACATCAGCCAGGAGTGCATGAGGAATGTTATATATATCTCATGGGGGGTGGTGTTTGTAAGGTGTCACCTTCTGCTTTGTCCTCAGCTTGTCTTTTGCTGTCTCATCAGTATCATCTATTTGGACAATTTTTTATTTTATTTTATTTTATTTTATTTTTTTCTGGTCAGTCTTCCTGAAGATACCCTTTCCCCACTGAATCCTCACCTCAGTGCATCCCGTGTAGATATATTCTGGCCCAGCCAAGTTTCTGTTTCCCTTTGTGCTGCATGTTGCTCTGAATCTCTTACTCATCACATTAATTGTTATTACCTCTACTCTCTATTTCCTCAGAAGAATCCTTAACTTCCTTCGAGAGAAAAAGCTAGATCTTATTCCTAGCCCCTGTCTTTGTAACTGAACAAGTATTAATTCATTAATTGTTCACTGAATAAATGTATAAATGGAAGTGTATACACTGCCCTCCAACCATGCTACAAACCCAGATGACTGTACAAGGGACAATAATTCCTTCTACTCTCTATGTTCTACTCATACAAAATGACCTACTCTAAGTTACTCTTGAAAAAAGATAATTTGGAAGCTTCTTCTGACACTACAAGATCATCAATGAATGCATGGATGACTTCGGCACCTAGGTCATATGCTTAAAAGAAGTGAATTGTTCTACATAATGTGGAGGCCAAGAAAAATAAGGCTGTACCCACCTCGAGTCTAGCCCTGACATAAGTACAGCCATCTTGGCAAAGCAAAAGCTGGCACCTTGCACCCCCTCTCCACCCGCTCCCCTCCGTAATATGTGTGACATTCATCAGGCACCCCTGGCTGCCCTAAAGGAAAAGCAAATCGTTAACTGCAGAGATCACAATCCTGCAAGACAGGAGTCTCCCTTGGTTTACAAATGTCCTCATGATTTACAACAAAGAAGCTATCTTAACAACAGCACAATTTCCAGAGGCAAATAACTCAGTTCCTCAAGCCCTAAATAAAGTTAAATTTCTTCTAAACCCAAATTTCACTAACAAGGACACTTGATAAGAGAAATGTGAAACTTTACCTCCAAACCTCCAAGATAGTGTCAGCAATCATTGCCAAGCATATGACCCACTGATATACATCTAAAGGGTTTCACAAGAAGATTTTTATTATTGGTAATGAATAACCTTTTCCCCAGACAACAGCTAGCCCCTCAAGGTCCTGGAGACCTCGCTTCCAAAATTCCTTAGAGACTTATATCATCCATAGCCCCTTTGTCCTCACCCACCGCTGAGTCCACCCCTACTCTGCCTTTAAAAACTCTGACTGTAGGGACACCTGGGTGGCTCAGTTGGTTAAGCAGCTGCCTTCGGCTCAGGTCATGATCCCGGCGTCCTGGGATCGAGTCCCACATCGGGTTCCTTGCTCATCAGGGAGCCTGCTTCTCCCTCTGCCTCTGCCTGCCATTCTGTCTGCCTGTGCTTGCTCTCTCTCCCCCTCTCTCTCTGACAAATAAATAAATAAAATCTTTAAAAAAAAAAAAAAAAAAAAACCTCTGACTGTAATCTGGCTCGGGGTCCAAGTCCCTACTCCGCTGTGTCGGGTATACTTGGGCCCAAGCTTAAGCTTGTCAAATAAACCTTGCTGTGTGACTTGCATTATCGAGAGTGTTCTCTGTCTAATTGAGGGGTGGTCGACTCCGTACCCTAACAATAAAATGAATACTTTTATGTGCATAAAAATAAATACTTAGGGCTTGGGGACAAGTGGAAAATACAGAGAGAAGATGAGAACACAAAGAGTAGAGGGGCCAGTCAGACTGGCATAAATCTGGAGATACTAAGGGTAAAGTTGTCTCATAATTCCTCCCGATGGATTATCCAACTGTAGTTTAAAGATGGTGATGTCTGCTTCTAATTCTAAGTCGTTGGCACTGCTGTGAAGTAAACCCCTTCATTAATCTGAAATCTCAGGATAAGACAATCATAAAATACAAATGTTTTCTGATGGTTTTTGTTTCATGTTGCTTTTGTGTTAACAAGGGAATAAGGGCTGACTTTCAAGTTAGGGCAGAGAAAAGAGACAGGAACACCCTCAGGAGGTAAAACACAAAGGATTTTCAGCAGCATCAGAAGTCAAATGTGCCATGAAATCACAAGTGCCTGAGAATTTACTAAAACCTAGGGAAGGTCATTGGACAAAGATGTGGCTCAGGATGCTACAATTTATTAGTGTGTGCATGGTGGGGGGTGTGTGTGTGTGTGTGTGTGTTTGTGAAAGAACAGAGCAACTTCAGCTGACTTTAAAGATACACCTAACTTGATGCAACAATATTCAATCACTAAGTTAACAGTATATTTACTGTTAGAACTACGTCACAGTATATTCTCAAAGATATCAAAATATTAAATATTAGTGCTGAAACTTACTTAGTGATAGAATAATAATTAGAAAAACACCTCAAAGTTGTGTTAAATATTAAAAAATGAAATTTTGGCTTTAAGAAATAACTGGAAAAAAACAAAAGAAGACTGAATTTTTCCTTTTTTAAAAGAGAAAAAACATGGGCGCCTGGGTGGCTCAGTTGGTTAAGCGACTGCCTTCAGCTCAGGTCATGATCCTGGAGTCCCGGGATCGAGTCCCGCATCAGGCTCCCAGCTCCACAGGGAGTCTGCTTCTCCCTCTGACCTTCTCCTCGCTCATGCTCTCTCTCACTGTCTCTCTCTTCTCTCAAATAAATAAATAAAATGTTTAAAAAGAAAAAAGAGAGAAAAAACAAATTCGCTTTACTACATAAAATTTAAAAGGGTAGTAAAGAATATTAAGTTTAAATTGTATTATCATTTTTACAGTAATTTGCATCAATTTACTGTTTATTCCCACATAAATTAACAACCCTTAAAATATGTTAATGGAGTTTTAATATATGGTATACTATATTTTATTTATAGATATTTTAAAATAAACAGCTATGCCTTTGGCAGAAAAGTTTTGTTTCTTTTACCACATTTTAGATCAAGTTAATATATAAAACAAGCATGGTCCATTTTTCATGTGGTCATATAACAGATTGGTAAACGTCTATACAAAAAGAATGAGTATTTTTAAATCAATTTGATTAAGTATAAAATTCAGTGGAAAAACAACTGCAACAGTTCTTAAATAGGACAAAGATCTTTCTCATGTTAAACCAGCACAAATGCCTAGCGCAATACAGACTAACTAGGTTGTACATTGCTTTTCTTGTAACTGTTTCTGTTTAGTGCATTTAACTTGACCAGTTCACAATGTGTCAAGATGAATTATGTTATAGTGGAACTCTTGTGAGGATGCATAAATTCTAGGGTGTTTATATAATTTAACATCAGTGCTAAGCTTAAGACTTTTCATATCACATTTTATGGATCTGGATTTTGTCCAGATCCTTGAATTCTTTCATTTCAGCGAGAGATCACATTTGCCAAGTAACTTGGGTCATATCTAACCATAAGCAATTAAGTGAGGAGATCTATACCTATATCCATATACAGATATATATTTGAGGTACCTGATGTGAGAAACAAAGTCAGAAGAAAAATTATTAAATTTCCTTACTAGCTACAGCCCATTGACAAGTCCTTGAAACAGGCAGACTGACAATCCTCTAGGGACTCAACTGCCTCAATATTAACACTTTGCTAAGGGCAAAAGTCAATCCCAACCTGACTGCCCCCTCTCCAACCTAGATCTTATATGTCTACTTTAATGTATAAAAATTCCTTTGGAAACTTCCTTTATCTCTAAATCCCCTAAGACATGTGTTGGCAATCATTCCCCAAGCATATGGCCCACTGATAAACATCTGAAGGGACTAAAGTGTTTTATTGTGGGTTTTTTTTTTCTTCTTTTATTTATTTATTTATTTATTTATTTATTTATTTATTCATGAGAGACAGAGGGGCAGAGAAGGAAACAGGCTCTTCACAGAGCAGGGAGCCCTAGGTGGGACTCCTTCCCAGGACCCCAGGATCATTATCTAAGCCAAAGGCATACACTCAACCAACTAAGCCACCCAGGCGCCCTGGGACCAAGGTTTTATTAGACAGTAAGACATGACCTTTTCCCCAAAATAGCTAGCCCTTCAGGGTCCTGGAAGCCTTGCTTCCAAATTCCTTCCACACTTAGCCTATCCCTAACACCCTCCCAACCTGGAAGTATATAATAGGCCACTCTTCATGATCCTGGTGCAGCTCTTTCTGCCCACAGGTCCTGTCCCCATGCTTTAATAAAATCACCTTTTTGCACCAAAGATGTCTCAAGAATTCTTTCTTGACTGTTGGCTTGAAACCCTAACATCATCTTTCCTACATCAGTACCCAGTGTTCACCTTCAAATAATTTATATACCAACCCCTTCCATAATAGCTTATCCCATTCCTTCACTTTAATCAATGGCACAGCAGTGACGTTAATACTGCATTGACATTCTAATCACCAGGACGTCTTGCAGCTATTGTTGATATACATAATTATGCAATTAGTTTTAAGAATCTTTGTATTACTTTCAACAAGAAAAGTGCTTTAATTTATACTCAGGGAAAATAGACTTACATTATCTATCTCTGACATGGTGAAAATTCCCATTAAAATATACATACATGCACTGAGATATTTCAATTAAGCCTCTCCTTAATAGGGAACTTAATTTTATTTTCTGTTCCTGTTGCTAGGACTATATAACAAATTACCTTAAACCTAGAGGCATAAAACAACTTTATAGAAAGATTATCAGGGCTGACTGTAAGTTATCTGATTAATATAGTCAAGATTCTTACAGAGTTGGCAAAATTACCTAGCAAAAAATTATGTTCATCAAACAGTGTGCAAATATATATATAGTGCCCACTGTGGCTAGACACTCTGCTAAGAGCTGGGGAGGCTTTAGATAGGAATCAACATGGAGGCTGATTTGGGGGCCATCTGGTGACAGAGATGAGATGATCTGTAATGCTAACTATTACAAGATGTATTTAGGAGTAGACTAGGGAGAGCCAGTGCCATTCAGAGAAGATAGGAGACAGCAGCAACCTGGCATGACCTGATAAAGAGAGCATAATAATACTGATTTATCAAATGCTGTTTCACATGCAAGGGTTTTAAAGTTTCCAAGAAGAAAACTGTTATCACATCCTTCTTATTCAGGTACTTAAAAGTTCTACAGTGCATCGAAAAAGAAGGTCATACTTTGCTACTCCATGCAAATGCTGGTTATTTTTTATCACTGTGTATTTTGTTTGAAAAATCTTATTTGCTTGACATTTTGTTTTTTAAAAATACAGAGCTAAGAACATTTTAGAAGTTTTCAGAGAAATATGGTTTTATAAAGCTTCATGACTATTTGGGCATTTTTGTTGTTTTGACATGCTCTGCTATCCCAGGAAATCTGCCAGGTTGTGCTGTCCCTGGTTTGTTACTCTGTACCTCATTCTGGTAAGTAAACTGCTATCATTTCTGCCAAACACCTGTGAGCAGTTTAATAAGCTGCATATTATAATTCTGATATATTGATAAAGGTAAAGTATTATAGCCACCTGGCTTTTTAAAATCAAGTTAAGCCAGAATATTATTTTTATTGGACAAATTGGTAAAACTATTTCAGCATCACTAAGGCTTTTGTCTCCTTACACATAAAGTTATTAGACATTTGAAACAATAGCTCAGGTAATTAGACCAAGAAAATGGGGTCAAATGTAAAAGGAAGTTTTTATAAACTGTTTTATTTTAGGTTTGGACTGTAATTATACCAATGCAGTCTCTAGATCACTTCTAACATGTCTGTAGGACTAGACTGTAACAATTTTCTTTAATTAATTGGAACTTAATATCATTTGTTAGTAAGAGCTATTTTGTGATGTTTCGAAGAAATTGGTCATACTCCAAAAAGCATCAATAAAGGCGGGGGGGGGCTTTTTATAAAGATTTAAGTATGATAACAAGGAGATTGCACTTTCATAGAAATAAACTAACAGAGCTGGAGGTCATAGAGAATTGAGCTGAAGGTTAATTTTGGATTCAAGATATCTTCTTAGTCAGCTTGGGCTATCAAAACAAAATACCATGGCCTGAGTGGCTTAAATAACAGAAATTTATATCTTACAGTTTTGGAATTTGGAAGTCCAAGATCAAGGTACCAGCAGATTCAGTTCCTGGTGAGAGTCAGCTTCCTGACTTATAAACAGCCAACCTCTTGGTCGGTTCTCCCAAGGTAGGGAGAGAAGGAACTCTGGTTTCTTCCTCTTCTAATAGGAACACTAATGCCATCATGTAATCCTGACCTTCATAACTTCATCTAAATCTAAATACCTCCCAAAGGCCCCATCTCCAAATATGAGCACATTGGGAGCTAGGATTTCAAGGCATCTCTGGGGCATCAGGTACAGTATCCTACAAAGACTAATCACACTGGCCTCTTTTTACCCCAATGCCTAATGTCCTTTACCTAGTAGGTAATCAATTCATTGGTTTTCCTCTACGTTTTTAGAAACTTTACTAGAAAGTATCAGATGAACATCTGTACTGCTTAAAGCAGATATACAGATAGCTTTTTCTCTCATCAGTACTGGATCTTGCCTCTTTGAACATATTTAAGTCTGTATTAGAGCATCTTATTTGTGTCTTAGGAATCATTTTTCTTATGGAGAAATGTAAAACTAGAAAATAACATACACAGATAATTGCAAATGAAGGTGGAAATACGGCATGGGGAAAAGCATGTTTATCTCTAATTTCATGGAGAAAACATAAAATATAATCTACTTTCATTATGAACCTATAACTTATCGGCCTACTTATAAAGGTTAAATGTTGCATGATAAAATGTATATTTTTTTTAATTTTATTTATTTATTTGAGAGAGAGAGAGCACAAGCAGGGGAAGCAGCAGGCAGAGAGAGAAGCAGGCTTCCGCCAAGCAGGGAGCCTGATGCCAGTCTCAATCCCAGGACCCTGGTCTCACGACCTGAGCTGAAGGCAGACACTTAACCGACTCCGCCACCCAGGTGTCCTGATAAGAGGCATTTTAACATTTTTCATCAAAATCAAAAGTAAAAACCTACCACCATATCCAAGGAATGTATATTCTTTTTCCACTACATTTTACTTTTGAAAAAAAAAATGTTTATCACATTACACATCTGAAAGCAAAATTTGCATGTGTGTGTAGAAACAAATGTATAAAATCACTTGTGTTTCTCACACCATTAATCTTCTGAAGGGTCTCAATAATGTTTCCAAATACAGTACAAATTCCATACAAATATAGAGTAATTTAAAATATATTAAATAAACAGACTTTCCTTTTGCCATATTTAGGACACATGCTCTATCAAAAAGACTCAAGGAAGTCTTATTAAATAACATTTATTATTTCTGTCTTCCATAGTTAATGAATCCATATCCAAATGGCACCTGAGTGGCTCAGTTGGTTAAGCATTTGCCTTCAGCTCAGGTCATGATCTCAGGGTCCCTGGATGAAGCTCCACATTGGGCTCCTTGCTCAGGGGGAATCTGGGTCTCCCTTTCCCTCTGTCCCTCTTCTCGACTCACGCTCTCTCTCTCTCTCTTAAGTAAATAAATAAATAAAATCTTAAAAAAAAAAAAAGAATTCATATCCATACTTGGAGAACAAAGAAAAGCATAAAGAAACAGAAGTAAATCCCAATCGCACTACCACCAAATACAGTTATCGAAGCTAACTAGTCCCTAAGAAGTTTTTTTTTTCTTTGAAAACTTGAGATGTCTCCTCACCATAGTACTTCTTTGATATCATACATTATTGAATGTCATAACAATACTTACATATTCTCTTCTACATGCCATTTTCAGAGATAGTTTATTAAATGAAATTTAACTTAAGTTCCTTCCTAAATTGTCTTCCTCTCTAGATTTTTATTTTCCCTTAATGTTCCCCTGATTCCATTTCCCTAGGCCCAATATCAGAATCATGTTTAGTCCAATTCTACCCTCAAAAATTGTGTTGGGTTTTTCCCATATCCATCCTGACTTTCTTTACCATAGTACTGTATCCAATTCCATGTTAAGTAACTGGGAGTTAAAATGAACTATCTCCCAAGAACTTAAAGCCTATAAAATCATCTTCTGAGAGTTAAAAGCAGTAGTCAAATGTTAAGGGAGAGGTTTACCTAGTCAATTAAAAGTGACTGAACAGCTTTCTTAACCCAACTAAGAGTTACCCATGACCACTGCTTGGAAAGTATCAACATACACTATAAAGAAATGAGTCCATCAGAAAGGGACATAGCAAGCCTGGGGAGCATGGAAAAGGGAAATCACACACACACACACACACACACACACACACACACACACACACACAAAAGCATATTATAAGGAGAAAGTATTCACACTTTCCCCTGTGTGTGTGAATTTTTGTGGGTGCTTGTGAATTTTTAATTGTCTAACAAGTCTGCCTAACAATTATCTGATATTAGTGAATGGCACTTTGATTTACTTTTTATACTGATCTGGGGGAAAAAACCTCTATGTCATAATTAAGAAAATTGATAGTACTCAATGATTTTTATCTGTCCCATAGAAAAAATAACACAAAAACTTACGGGTTTATTGTCCTATGGTACACTAGTTTTTATCTAATTTAAGATTTTTTAACTGACTACATTAAATCCCAGTCATTATATCTTCCTTTAAACTACATTTCTAATCTTGCAAATTACCTCATGAATGAGTTAAGTAAGCTTTCACCATAATACTTTATTATGGAAATGGATACATCAGATGATCAGTAATCGATGTCAGCAAACACATGAATCACCTAACATTTTTTTTTTCTAAAGATTTTATTATTTATTTGACAGAGAGAGAGATCACAAGTAGGCAGAGAGGCAGGCAGAGAGAGAGAGGGGGAAGCAGACTCCCCACCAAGCGGAGAGCCGGATGTGGGGCTCGATCCCAGGACCCTGGGATCATGACCTGAGCTGAAGGCAGAGGATTTAACCCACTGAGCCACCCAGGCGCCCCGAATCACCTAACTTCTTATTCTGATTCTGACTGCTTTGATTATCATTTGATTTCCCAGTAGCATGCTTTCTGAGAGAAAATACGCTGGCCAAAGAATCCAAGTGTCTGGCCTCCTAATTTAAAGTAAGAAAGTCCACACCTGTGAGATAAATACATTTCTTTTTTTTTTTTTTAAGATTTTATTTATTTATTTGACAGAGATCACAAGCAGACAGAGAGGCAGGCAGAGAGAGAGAGGGAAGCAGGCTCCCCGCTGAGCAGAGAGCCCGATGTGGGACTCGATCCCAGGACCCTGAGATCATGACCTGAGCCGAAGGCAGGGCTTAACCCACTGAGCCACCCAGGCGCCCCTTCATTTCTGTTGTGGATACAAAATCCGGTCTGTAAGAAAACTGAAGGACAGCTCTAGATCTTGACCAACCTGTTAAATTCATACTAGACAACAGGTCAGCCTCACCCATTCTAGATGTGTCATAGTGAGTGGCTGGCTGTCTTTTACTTCTGTCAAGGAAAAATTATCTCTAACCTGATCTGGGAAAGAACTTTTTTTGTGTGTCACAGGATTCATAACCTCCTTCTGGGAAGAAATTTGTGTTTTTAGTAAAATGCTGAAGTGAGGTTTTTGAAAGATGTGTGAGATTAAGAATTTCTGGGGAGATAGTTGCCCACATGCAATTGCATTTCAGCCTAGATTATTAACTTTTAACCAGATAAATATAAATACTATATATTGACTAATAGTTAATGAAGACTAATATATGTCATATGCAGTAAGAATACAGTTCATGCCTCAACAGAATTCATATTCTAGTGAGGACAAGAAATAATTAAAAGGTAAACAAAATAGTTAATAATACAGCCTTGCAATTTAAGAAATTCTAAAATAAAAATGAAATAAAGTAAAGAAATTAGAGTTGATGTGGCAGATAGATGAGAATGTTTCAGCAGGAGTTCACAAACAGCTTTTGAGGAAGATGGTATTTGAGCAGAGAGGTGAAGGAATGGACTTTAAAAAAAGCAAAACAAAAAAAACAAACAAAAACAAAAAAAAACATTCTAGGCACAGGTTGAAGCAAGAATATGAGACATTTGGTGGAAATAAGATTGGCAGGTTCTAGGTAATTCAGCTTCAACCTACTTATTATACACTATTCCTGATAGAGAAACTAGGCATTATTACACCAAACATTACAGATCCTTCAGCAAAAGAAGTAAATTTATGTCTTTAGGAAACTAAGAGAAATCATTAGCAGCATTGAAATATATGTAAAAAACACTCTTTAAGAAAGACATTTTGAAGCTTATGTTTAACATCTGGATTATCAGGCTTTTCTAAATCTAATCAATTCCAATCCTTCCTGCTAGAGTATCAAAAGACAATTTTCAAATCCTGTGTGGTATAAAATGGTACCATCCTGAGCGGTATCATTTTATAAAAAGAAAACTTATAATTGGATGAATTAAAAGACATGGATGTGAATACCCCCTTCATTTCCTTCCTACATGCAGATTTTAATAAATTATGAAATATATATATATTTTTAATATTTTTTAAAGATTTTTATTTATTTATTTGACAGACAGAGATTACAAGTAGGCAGAGGAGATAGGCAGAGAGAGAGGAGGAAGCAGGCTCCCCATCGAGCAGAGAGCCTGATGTGGGGCTCGATCCCAGGACCCTGGGACCATGACCTGAGCCAAAGGCAGAGGCTTTAACCCACTGAGCCAACCAGGCGCCCCACATTTTAAGTCTACCATCTTATTTACTGTGCCACCTTCCATTATAGTTATGGGAATATCTCCCTCTCTAGACCTTAAACTTCCTGAAGTCAAGTGCCAGACTTCATTCATCTTGGTGTCTGCTACCTATTATACAATACCTTACAGAGAGTTATTCTCAATACCTATCTGTGGAATAAATGAAATGCACGTATATGTACCTTCTATTAAGAAAGACTCTGGGGGCGCCTGGGTGGCTCAGTGGGTTAAGGCCTCTGCCTTCAGCTCAGGTCATGATCCCAGGTCCTGGGATCGAGCCCCGCATCGGGCTCTCTGCTCGATGGGGAGCCTGCTTCCTCCCCTCTCTCTCTCTGCCTGCCTCTCTGCCTACTTGTGATCTCTCTCTCTCTCTCTCTCTGTCAAATAAATAAAATCTTAAAAAAAAAAAAAGACTCTGCAACATTATAGATTCTAAATTTATTTCCTTTTTAAAAAATGTATTTCTTTTTTTAAAAAAACTAAACAGACACTTAAATACAGAGAACAAACTAGTGGTTGCAGAGGGAAGGTGGGGAACTTAAAAGGGGATTAAGAGTATATTTATCTTGATAAGCCCTGAGCAATGTATAGATTTGCTGAATCATTATAATAAATCCTTGAAACTAATATTACAATGTATGTTAATTCTACTTTAATAAGAATTAATTATTTAAAAAGATAAATAGTAAATAGTGTTATGAAAGGCTGCATTGTTTATTAGTGTTGACTCAGAATCTAGCAATATTTTTTTTAAAGATTTTATTTATATATTTGACAGAGAGAAACAGCATGAGAGGGAACATAAGCAGGGGCACTGGGAGAGGGAGAAGCAGGCTCCCTGCAAAGCAGGAAGCCCAATGCAGGGCTTGATTCCAGGACCCTGGCATTATGACCTGAGCCAAAGGCAGAGGCTTAACCACTGAGCCACACAGGCAACCTGAGAATCTAGCAATTATGGCTGGTAGTAGGCTAACAAGTACATTTTGAATATTGAACTAAAACATCTCAGACTTTATTCAACCAAATGAATATTGGTCTTTAAAGCAATTAACTCAGGAATCCATCACTTTTTCCAATGATGCAACCCTTGCTTGAAAAATCCTTAAAAAAAAAAAAAAAGTTATTTGACTTCTGAATAAAATTACAGGTTTCACAAGAAAAGTCAGGCCCACTTCTTTATAGATAAGTCTGGTCACTGACCAGTTAGAACCACTAACTCTCAATTCCAAAAACAAATATTTTATTTTGCAGAATCTCTATAATACAATAATAGTTTAGGAATTACTCAGAGTTAAATGGAAATGTGTTCATTTGATGTAAAAGTTCAGACTTTTGAAACAATTATTATACATTAACAAGGAAATCAGCTCCTCTGTAATATATAGATGCTATCAGTAGAAAAAAAAGTCCCAATAAAATTGTTGAGCCTAACCCCTTAATTGAATAATGTAACTGTTTTCAAACACGTATTATTAGCATAGGTTTCTAAGAGTCTTTTTGACCTTTACTAACTCAAGTTTCACTCCCCTTTATCTAAGGAGGATCACATGCTATCTCTTCCTTTCCCAGAGAATCACAAAGCTTGGTCTACTGGTCACATGCTGATGCTTAAGAAAGCCCTCTGGTTGTATTCATGTAAAAAATTGTATAAGCCTGTGATCTTAATGAGTTACATTTCTCTTAGAAATGTAGTTCTTAACTATGGCAAATTGTTAGGGTTGTTTTTTCTTTTTTAATTCTTTTCTGTTGTCTTTATTTCTATCATAAAAACCTAAGTTTTAATGTTTATGCTATCAACAGGTAATATATTCTAAAGTATATGTAAGATCACACTCTCTATATCTCAAGAGTCATTACCAAGTCTCAGTCATCAAATTTATGTACAACAACCAAGCATGCCCACAAATGTTGACTTTTCGTTCCACCAGACATTTTTAGTCAGATAACAAATCAGGGTGAGTTTAGTCAAGGGAGTCATTTTCCTCCGGCAGTGATTACATTAGCTATCACAACTGGAGTTTAAAGTCATGTACTTTGGGTCACATTTTCCTTGATCCAGTTCTGTCCCTGCCGCTGGCAATATCAGCAGCTGTGGTTATTATAACTACCCCCAGGTGACAGAACTTAGCATTTCATTTTTGGGGTTGTGGGGGAAAGGCAGTGAAGAGGAATGGAAGAATTAGTATCTGTATAATGTTTATGACATCCCCCAGTACCATACAACTAAAAGAACAAACACCATTTAATCATGTCTGCCTGAGATAGAACAGAGTGCACCATACATGGGTCGTCACTCAGGCAATAGTGCATTAACAATTTCTTTTTCTCCCCCAGTAATTCGAATCACATTGGGAAAAAAACAGGCTGCAGTTATTTCAAATCCTTTTCCAACCACGATCCTGATGAATATTATGTTGGTGTTCTTTGCATGATTCTCTTTGTTTCTTTTTCCTTTCCTGACGAGGGAGAAATAAATGCTAAACAACAATCTTTTTCAAGATTGGCATTTATTCTATGATCCAAAACAAAAAATCATTTAAAAACGATCTGAAATATTACCTAATAAGAGAGATGCTAATTACTCAGAAAACTTAAGTTATTTCTTTTCTTAGTGAGCAACCCACTGTAAGCTTTTATACATGTGCTACATCAGTTTCTAAATAATATAAAGAAAGATTTTCATAGTTTAAAGCCAAGCAAGTGGTCATATGTAAAAAATGCTTCATCCTTGGAACAGAAACATATCAGCCATTACATTTCCTGCACTGTGTTTTAACCATGTTTTACTGAAGATATAGGGCTCAATTGTGAAGGTTTGTTTTTGATTTCCTTATTATTTTAGCTGGATCCTTCCCTCTTTGCATAAAATCCAAAAAAGTCATTTCCTAGAGGGTATTTTTGGAAAAAGTTGACCTTCTTTAAAAGTGTTAAATGACTAAAATATCCTGTTAGATCTGTCAGGAAGAGAAGCTTTTGCCAGGCAGGTAAATAAACAACACCTGCGCAGAGGTGTACCACAGCCCTTAAACCCTAAAGGCACATTAAAACCCCTTATTTAGTTTATAATTCTAAACCAGTTTAATGGAGAGGGTATTGATTTGCAATGACAGAAATGATCTTAGACAATTTTTGCTTTTATTTATGTGGAATTCACCTCCCCTCCTCAGAAGCCATAACCCTTTTCCATTTACATATTTGTGCACACATTGTGCACACATTCACAATGTGACACTCTTAAAATAAGCGATTAAACATTCCCAAGCTCTGTCTGCTACACTGCAGATGGCTTAGTGAAAATAGGAACTTAAGATCTTAGTCACAAGTGAAACAGAGAGCAAGAAGCAAGGGATGAAATCATTAAGTCTTGTTTCTACCTTTTGATCCTCTCCTTGGCTTTATGCTGAGTACCCTCAAGGTCAAAGACCAGCTAGGCTGCAGCAGGCTTGCCACTACTATGCTGACACCTAGGAATAGAATATGAACGCTAGGGAGGTGGGGGAATTCCTCCTGCCACTAAACTCTACAGGGTCTTCACACAAATAAAGAATCCAAACATGCCACTTTTCCTCAGCATCTTTCAATTATGCAGTATTTTTCTCTCTATCTAGCCAGAATTACAATTACTATAAATATTATGACAGCTTCTTAAAGGACAGTTGTGTCCTTTTAATGACTAGATTGTACTCAAAAGATACATTTTCTTTACCTTGTGAGTATAAGCAACATTGGTGGCTAGTATTGATTAAACACTTAAAGTCTCTTAGATACCTATTTGTGCTATCCCATACAAGAATTAAACTGGAATGATTTGGGGGAGCCTAGAAAGATGGCCGAGTAAGAGGACCCTTAGTTCCTCTCTTCTCATAGATACTAGATAACATTCACATTGGTTTAAATAACCCAGAAAACCACCTGAATATTGGTAGAATAAATTCTACAATTAAAGGTGGAGAAGAGGCCACACTGAAAGGGTGGAGACACAGTGGGGAGCCAAACAGACCACCGCTATCCATGGTGGGGAGAGAGCCATGGGCATGGAAAGGGAAGAGAAATAGACTGTCATGTTAAGAAGGCTGCACAAGCAAAATGAAGCTGCATAATATTTGCCTTTGAAATTAAAAGGGGCCATGTTTCATGAGTTACAAGGAGTGGGACTTAAAGCCTAGAATTTTAGAAATCAGTGGGCTCAGTTCTGAGAGAGCCCAAAGAACAATAGGAAGCTGACTTCCTGACCTTAAGACAGCATGACAGAGAGCCCACAGAGTTACAGCATAGAAACAACAGTTTCAAAAAAGGTCTGGTATATACAGGAGAGAGTAGTTTACTCATTTCAGAGTATATCCTGGAGGGGCTAAGATTGCTGAGGGGCTTCTTTAGGAACAAAGGAGGTGGAAGGCACCATCTCCCTCTCCTCCCAGCATAAACACACAATGACCTGTGGGAACCAGTGCAGCATCATCACTTATTGCTTAAGTTGCTTACACAAAGTCTTGCCCCACCATGCTTTGGTTGATGTTTCATGTTTACCTTAGTTTACCTTAGTCTTCCCAGCCATGTTTACCTTGGTCTCAGCATGGCAGGTATCCACCACTAGAAGACTAACATAAAACTTGCTGACTCTTGACCTGGGCATTTTTGGGGTCTTGGTCCCAGCTACAGTGACAGCAGTGGCTGCAGTACTGGTGGCAGCAGTAGTGGTTGGCCCTTTAGAAGCCCAAGGCACACTTTGTTCAAACTGGGCACTCCACCTGCTTTGTGGATCTGCCCAGGCCAGTCCCTCCCAGATGCTAAGGCAGGACTAATTTCCTAGCAGGCCAACATACACCTTGTGAAAACTGTATATCCCACCCCAGCTGAGAAACAAAAACTCTGCACAATAGTCAAAGAGAGCCACTGCAGATGACTGCATTGAAGGAAAAAGCATCCAGGACACAAGAGCAGGGAAAATGCAACACATGTAGGCAACACCAACTGATGCACCAGGTTCTACTAAACAGAGGACACCATTCTTCAGGACACTACAGGATTTCTTCTTCACATGGCCATTACTTCCAAGAGCAGGAGATGAAACTGACTTTCCTAGACAGACAGAGATTTAGACAGAAAAATATGTCACAAATGAAAGAATAGGACCAAATCAGAGCAAGAGACAAGCAAAGCAAATATAAGTAATATGCCTGCTAGAGAATTTAATGTAATGATCAAAAAGATACTCACTGGACTTGAGAAAAGATTTAAGGACCTCAATGACACTCTTAACAAAGAGAGAAAAAGAACCAATCAGAGATGAAGAACACAATAAACAAAACTGAAAATATACTGGATGGAATGAATAGCAGGGTAGATGAAGCATAGGAATGAACTAGTGAACTGGAAGATGGAGTAATGGAAAATAGTCAAGTTGAGCAGGTGAGTGAGAAAAAATATGCAAAAGGAGAATAGACTTAGGGAGCTCAACAGCTCTATCAAGTGTAATAACATTAACATTACACAGATCCCAGAAGAAAAGAAGAAAGAGGAGGAGGAGGGGTGGAAGAAAGTGTGGGGAGGAGGAGTAGAAAAAGAGAGAAAGGGGGGCAGAAAACTGTCTTGAAGAAATAATAGCTGAAAACTTCCCTAATCTGAAGAAGGAAACAGATATTCAGACCCAGAAGCTACAGAGATTCCCCCAACAAAATCAATTTAAGGAGGTCCACTCCAATATACACAGTAATTAAAATGACAAAAAGCATCAATAAAGAAAAAAAAAAAGCAGCAAGAGAAAAGAAGACAGTTATTTTTAAGGGAAATCCCATAAAGCTATCAGTAGGTTTTGCAGCAGAAACTCTGCAGCTCAGAAGAGAGTGGTATGATATATTCAAAGCGCTGAAAAGGAAAAAAAAAATGCAGTTAAGAATACTCAATCCAGCAAAGCTATGATTTGGAATAGGAGAGATAGTTTCTCAGGCAAACAAAAACTAAAGGAGTTCACAAACACTAAACCAGCCCTACAAGGAATGTTAAAGGGGACTCTTTGAGTGGAAAGGAAAGACCATAAGGAAGAGTAAGAAAAATAGAAAACATAAAAGCAGTAAAAATAAGTGTATCTGTAAAAGTCAGTCAAGGGATTCACAAAGTAAGAGAATATAAAAGATGAGGATGTAAAATATGACAACATATATCTAAAACATGGGGAGAAAAGAGTAAAGAATGGGTTCAACCTTAAGTGACCATCAACTTAATATAGACTGCTATATTCAGAAGATGTTATATACAAACCCGATGGTAACTGCAACTCAAAAACCAATAATAAATATGCAAAGGATAGAAAGAAAGGGATCCAAATACATCATTAAAGAATGCCAGCAAACCACAAAAAAGAGCAAGAGAAGAGAGGGACAGAGAAAAACTACAAAAATAACCACAAAACAAATACCAAAATGTCAATAAATACATATTCACTAATAATGAATTTGAATGTAAATGGAATTAAGTTCCAATCAGAAGACACAGAGTGATGGAATGGATAAAACAAAACAAAACAAGACCCATCTATATGCTACCTACAAGAGACTCATTTCAGACCCAAAGACACATGTAGATTGAGTGTGAGGGGAGGGAAAAATATTTATCATGAAAATGGATGTCAAAAGAAAGCTGGGGTAGCACTACTTATATCAGACAAAATAGACTTTAAAACAAAGACTATACAAAGAGACAAAGAAGGATACTAATAATAAAGGGTACAATTCAACAGGAGGCTGTAACAATTGCAAATATTTATGCATCTAACATAGGAGCACCCAAATACATAAAACAGTTAATAACTATCTTAAGGAAATAATCAATAGTAATACATTAATAGTAGGGGACTTTAGCACTCCACTTACATGGATGGACAGATCAGCCAAACAGAAAATCAACAAGGAAAGAGTGGCTTTGAATGACACACAGGAACAGATGGATTTAACAGACATACTCAGAACATTCTGTCTTAAAGCAGCAGAATACACATTCTCCTTAAGTGCACATGGAACATTCTCCAGGATAGACCACATATTAGGCCACAAAACAAGTCTCAACAAACTCAAAAAGATCAAAGGTATACCAGGCATCGTTTCTAACCACAAGAAAAAATCTGGAAAGAGAACAAATACATGGAGGTTGAATAACATGCTACTAAACAATGAATGGGTCAAAAAATAAATCTAAGAAGAAATAAAAAATTACATAGAAACAAATGAAAATAAAAACACAACAGTCCATCTTTGGGATGCAACAAAAGTGGTACTAAGAGGGAAGTTTAAAGCAATACAGGCCTATATCAAGCAAGAAAATTCTCAAACTTGCTAACCTTAAATATAAAGGAGTTAGAAAAAGAAGAACAAATGAAACCCAAACCCAGCAAAAGGAAGGAAGTAATAAAGATTAAAGTAGAAATGAATGATATAGAAACTAAAAAAAAAAAAAAAAAAAGAAAAGATTAACGAATCCAGGAACTGTTTCTTTTAAAAGATCAATAAAATTGATAAACCTCTAGCCAAAATAATAAACAAAAACAAACGCACAGAGAGAGGACTCAAATGAACAAAATCACAAATGAAAGAGGAAAAAATTACAGCAAACACTACAGAAATACAAAACATTATAAGGGAATATTATGAAAAATTATATGCCAACAAATTGGATGACCCAGAAAAAAAGGATAAATTCCTAGAATTCTATAACATACCAAAATTGAAGCAGGAAGAAAGGGAAACTTTGAATGGACTGATAATCAGTAATAAAAGTCAATCTGCTCAAAAAATCCCAAACAAACAAAAGTCTAAGAGCAGACGGCTTCATAGGCAAATTCTAACAAATATTTAAAGAAGAGTTAATATCTGTTCTTCTCAAACTATTCAAAAAAATACAAGAAGAAAGAAAACCAAATTCATTCTATGAGGCCAGGATAACTCAGATACCAAAACCAGGTAAAGACAAAACTAAAAATAGAGAACTACAGGCCAATATCTCTCATGAACACAGTAAAAATCCTCAACAAAATATTAGCACACTGAATCAAACAATATATTAGAAAAAATCATACATCATGATCAAACAGTTTTTATTCCTGGTATGGAAATGTAGTTTAATATGTGTAAAAGTATTAGCATGATATGTCACATCAATAAGAGAAAGGATAAAAAAACCATATGATCATTTCAATAGATGCAGAAAAACATCTGACAAAGTACAACATCCATTCACGATAAAAACCCTCGACAAAGTAGGTATAGAAGGACCATACCTCAACAGGAAGAGTCTTAGATAAAAAACCCACAGCCAATATCATAGTTAATGGTGAAAAACTTGGGGCTTATAAGGATGTCCACTCTCACCACCTTTATTCAACATAGTACTGAAAGTCCTAGTCATGGCAATCAGGCAACAAAAAAAACCAAAACACATCCAAATTTGTAAGGAAGAAGTAAAATCTCACTATTTACAAATGATATATTATATATAGAAAACCCTAAAGATTCCATTAAAAAAGTACTAGAACTGATAAATGAATTTGGTTAAAAAAAAAATATATATATATACATATATATGTATATATATATATATATATGTAAAATCAATGTGTAGAAATCTGTTGCATTTCTATAAACCAATACAGAAACAGCAGAGAGAGAAATTAAGAAAACAATTCTATTTATAATTGCACCAAAACCAACAAAGTATCAGAATAAACTTAGCCAAAGAGGTTAAAGACTTGTACTCTGAAAAATATAAAACACTGATGCAAGAAAACAAAGACGACACAAAGAATTGGAAAGATATTGCATGCTCATGGACTGGAAGAATAAATATTGTTAAATGTCTATACTGCCCAAAGCAATCCAGATTTAATGCAATCACTATCAAAATAGCAACAGTATTTTTCACAGAACTAGAACAAACAAACCAAAAATTTAATGGAACCACAGAAGACCTCGAATAGCCAAAGCCATCTTGAAAAAGAAAAAGAAAACTGGAGGTGCCACAATTCCAGACTTCAGGCTATATTACAAAGCTGTGGTAATCAAAACAGTACCGGCATAAAAACAGACACATAGATCAATAGGAAAGAAGAGAAAGCCCGGAAATAAACCTACAATTATATGGTCAATTAATCTTTGACAAAAGAAGCAAAAATATGCATTGGAAAAAAGAAGTCTCTTCAACAAATGTGCGAAAACTGGACAGCTCCATGCAAAAGAATGAAACTGGACACCTTTCTTATACCATACACAAAAATAAACTCAAAATGGATTAAGGACCTAAATGTGAGTCCTGAGAAGAAATGCTCAACATCACTCATCACCCAGGAAACGCAAATCAGAACCAAAATGACATATCACCTCACACCTATCAGAATGGCTAAAACTCAAGAAACAGTGTTAGTGAGATGTAGAGAAAAAGGAACCCCTGTGTACTATTGATGGGAATGAAAACTGGTACAGCCACTGTGGAAAACAGGATGGAGGGTCTCCCAAAGATCAAAAATGGAACTACTCTATGATCCAGCAACTGCACTACTGGATATTTACCCAAAGAATATGAAACACTAATTTGAAGGGACATAAATGCACTTCTATGTTTACTGTAACATTTTTACCATGGTCAAACTATGGAACCAGCCCAGGTGTCCATCAATTAAATGAGCAGATGAAGACGTGGGGTACATACACACACACACACACACACACACACATATATATGTATATATACATATATATATGATATTATTCAACCATAAACATATTACAAAATCTTGTCATCTGAAACAACATGGATGGATCTAGGGAATATAATGCTAAGCGAAATAAGCCAGTCAGTGAAAGATAGTTACCATATGATTTCATCCTATGTGGAATTTAAGAAAGCAAACAAAGGGGAAAAAAATGAGAGAGAGAGAGAGAGAGAGAGAGAAACCAAAAAACAGAGTCTTAACTATAGAGAACAAATAGATGGCTACTAGAGGAGGTGGGTGGAGTATGGGTGAACTAGGTGAAGGGGATTAAGAGTACACTTATCTTGGGGTACCTGGGTGGCTCAGTGGGTTAAAGCCTCTGCCTTCGGCTCAGGTCATGATCCCAGGGTCCTGGGATCGGGCCCCGCATTGGGTTCTCTGCTCAGCGGCAAGCCTGCTTCCCCTTCTCTCTCTGCCTGCCTCTCTGCCTACTTGTGATTTCTCTGTCAAATAAATAAATAAAATCTTAAAAAAAAAAAAAGAGTACACTTATCTGGATGAGCCCTACATAATACATGGAACTGTTGAATTACCATATTGTACACCTGAAATTAATTAATATTATAGGTTAACCACACTGAAATTAAAATTTAAAAAAATAATACTAAATTGAGAAGATTAGGAGGCTAAAATATCTTTAACTGCTGTGTAAATGCTGATTTGCTCCTTGTCCACAACGGGTGTATAACCAGTTTACACAGTACCCTGAATTGCGGGGAGTAGGCAGTGAGGGAGACAAATACAAAACCTTTTATATGTTCCCCAATCGCAGCCTTCAGTTATGCTATGCCAGTGTCATTGCTCTGCTCAAAACCCTGTAGTAGATTGAAGGCCCCATTCTCCTACAATGGTCTAAACTGATTACATCATCGCAGACCCACCCCTACTGTTTGCCCTGGCTACTTACCCGCTCTCTTCTTCTACTGTCTTCTGACCTCCATATTCTCGCCTAAAAATGACAGTCATGCTCCTTTCACAGGAGTTTGCACAGCTATTCCCTCTTCCTGTAATGTTCTTCTTTAACTCCCAAGGCTTTATTTAAATCCTATCCTTTCACTGAGGTCTACCCTGACCTGCTTTATTTGAACATGAAACTGCTCTCCCTATCAAATACCTGATTTTCTTTACCTTGTACTAATGTGTTTGCCATAGCATGTTTTACTTTCTTCTTTTTTCCAGCACTTCTTACCTTTTAACACAGAATGCAATTTACTTATTTTTATATTTATGATTTATTGTGTGTCTTCTCCCGCTGCAATGTTATATCATGACTACAGGGGCCTTTGTTATGTTCTGCAATCCATTCAAAACACCAGGAATGGTTTGGCATATAACACATGTTCAATACATCTTTGTTGAATAAAAACATGAATAATTTGTCATATCTTTTAAGGCTGTGTTTGGCAGAAGCCTTAATTTCCAAGTCACTTTTAGGTAAAATAAAAGATTAAGACAATTCAATGCAGTTTAAAATTTCAATCTTATATTCTCCTTTATGTCCAACATTTACTATGCTTCAGCCTAAGGAACTCTGAGTGAGGGCATGGTCATTATACTCTTCGCTCTACTTGTGATGACCCAGTTGTAGGTGTCAGCTTGTGAGGCTATAATCAGTAGTTATCAAACACTAATGTAGGTTTTGCGGTGAAGGTATTTTGTACATAGTTTATAATCAGTTTATGTTAAGTAAGGAAAATCATCCTAGACCATCTGGATTGCCTGACTCAAACAACTGAATGGACCTTTAAGAAGTCTTAGGCTTCCCTTACGAAATTTCATTTGCAGATAGCAGCTTCAGCTTAAGAGTTTCAGTCTATCCCTCCTGACAGCTTGACCTCCAGATTTTAGAATTGCTTACCCAGGCATCACAATCACATAAACCAATTCTTCACCTATCTCTTTACTGGTTCTGTTTCTTTGATGTAACCATGACAGACCCACCTCCTATACAGCAGACCCCCTTAAATGTGTTGAGGCTAGTGAAGCAGCCATCAGGGAAAATGAAAGATATTTTCCCCTTACTTTTTAAACATCCTAGGTATTTGGTTTTATCTTATTCATTCTGGTTATTGGTGCCTTTTATGTGGCAGAATGGATAATCAGCTGCTACATGGAGCATACAAGTGGGCTTTCATGTGTTCGGCAGGTATCCCCTCTGCATATTCCCCAGGAAGAGAGCTCTCAACCTTTCTTGACCACTTCACTTACCCTCAAAAGGAATCTGCACATAGTCTCTTGATTCTGGATTTTTCAAACCTGGAAGGCCTCCCTCATGGATCAAGTCCTGCAAGGTGCTTCAACCTTGGGGGTTTTGTGCCACCAGACTTAAGTTCATACATCCTGACTCATCACATGGCAGGTGGGCTTGCTGGTTTCCTCCATCACCCTCTCCTCACCCTGTCACCTTTCTGCGGCTCTCTTTTCCTGCTGAACTACACACAGAGCACAGCCATATGATAACCTGAGCAAATTTCCCAGGAATTTGGCCACTTTTTGTGCATCCAGAAGAAATAATCATCACTAAGTGGGGATATTTGAAGTATTAAAGATATAATAAATAAATCAGTAGGATTTATTTATTAATATAAATCATAAATAACATAACATAAATCAATAGGATTTGTTGGAATTCAAAAATTCACCCATTAAAGACTTAATTTTTGATAATATATTATTTTCCTACAGTTGCCATAATGAATTATCGTAGATTAGATAGCTTAAAACAACAGAAACTTTTTCTCTCACAATCTTGAAGGCCACAAGTCTGAAATCAAAGTGATAGCAGAGATTCTCAGGGAAAATCTGTCCCTTTCATCCTCCATCTTCTGGGGATGTCCCAATATTCCTGGGGTTTTGCTCCTTCACCTCCTCCTCTGTGTGTCTCTCTCAGAAGTATATTTGCTATGGGATGTAGAGCTACCCAGATAAAACAAGATTATCTCCTCATCTCAAGATTCTCAATTTAGTCACATCTACAAAGACCTTTTTCCAAATAAAGCAGTGCTCACAAATTCCAGATGTGGATAAATCTTTTGGGGGGCGACTATGTGGCCTACTACAGATGATTAGGTATGGCTCAAACTCTTTTCTTAATCCCAAATTATTTATTTATATGTAACATATGGGAAAATGTGGTCAGTGAAACTGCCTTTGAACTGGATTCTTGGCTTCCACTCATGGCCCTCTTATAATCTCTTGACAATACAAAAGGGAACATGATTCTTTCACAACATAAGTGAAAACACATTGCTTCTTCCCATTTCTTGACTGGAATTTTCTGTTTTTTTGGATGTTGAGTTTGTTAAGTTCTTTATAGATTTTGGGTCCTAGCCCTTTATCTGATAAGACATTTGCAAATATCTATAAACAGCCACTCTGAAAAACAGTATGGAGGTTCCTCAAAAAGTTAAAAGTTGAGCTACCCTATGGGCCAGCAATTGCACTACTAGGGATTTATCTAAAGGATACAAACATAGTGATTTTAAGGGGTACATGCAATCCAATGTTTATAGCAGCAATGTCCATGATTGCCAAACTGTGGGAGGAAACCAGATGTCCATCAACAGATGAATGGATAAAGTGCCATATCTATATCTATATCTATATAGCCATAGACACACACACACACACACACACACACACACACACACACACACACAGAGATGGAATATTACTCAGCCATCAAAAAGAATGGAATCTTGCAATTTGCAATGATATGGATGGAGCTAGAGCATATTATCCTAAGCAAAATAAGTCAATCAGAAAGACAAATACCTTATCATTTTACTCATAAACAAAATTTAAGAAACAAAACAGAAGAACATAAGAGAAGGGAAGGAAAATGAAATAAGATGAAAACAGAGAGGGAGGCAAACCATAAGAGACATTGAACTCTAGGAAACAAAGGGAGGGTTGCTGGAGGGGAGGAAGGTGGGGGGAGGGGTAACTGGGTGATGGGGATTAAGGCAGGCACTTGATGTAATGAGCATTGGGTGTTATATGCAACTGATGAATCACTAAATTCTATCCCTGAAACTAATAATATAGTATATGTTAACCAAATTGAATTTAAATAAAGAATTTTTTAAAAAGAACCAATACATTGTTTCTTTACTCAAAACCCTTCTGTGATGCCCATTCTATCCTGCCCCCAGTCTCACATAGCATAAGAACCCAGGTATGGTTTATGCCCAGTAGCCCCCATGAGACCTGCTGCTTCCCCCCACTTCATCTTTCCTGGCCTCATTTTGCAAGTCTCGCCCGTCATGCAATCTGCAATAGTCACACCAATTGTTCATTCGTTCAGTGTTCTCTGAGCCTGTGAGGCAGGTTCCCACATTTATATTTGCTGTCCTTTCTGCCTAAAAGGCTTTTCCCTAAAATGTTTATAAATCTTGTCTATTTCCTCCCTAAATCTTTGCCAAAGACCACCTTTTCAGTTGGGTGTATGATGGCTGCCAATTGCTCCTATTCACTTGCTTTGCATATTTTTCTCCAAGCTGTTCATTTTTTAAAAAATATTTTATTTATTTATTTGAGAAAGAGAGAGAGAGAGGAATGAGATAGCACAAGCTGGGGCAGGGAGGAAGAGACGCCCCCCTGAACAGGGAGCCTGATGCAGGCCTTTATCCCAGGACCCCGGGATCATGACCTGAGTGAAAGGCAGACACTTAACTGACTGAGCCACCCAAGCATCCCTATTCATCCTTTTTCATATAGCATGCAGTTTGCTTATTACTTTTCTACAATATATGTTTCATCTCACAAATGGGAAGGTCCTGGAAGGTAGGGATTTTTATTGTTTTTTTCACTACTGCAAACATGGAGACAAAAAAAGTACCTGACACACATGAGGTTCTCAATAAGAATTGGTTGAATGAATCCATAAAGGACTCATCTACATGTTATTCTTAATTTTATACAAATGTTAAAGAAAAGCATATAAACAGACATAAATATTCCCATGTAATATTCACTTTGATTACATTTAATATAAGCCAGTATTCTAGTTAACATTAGAAAATGATCCATAGTATTCTAATTATGGCAGTAAGAAAAGTTTCTCTTGATAAAATGAAGTATGCAATATTTGGGAATGGAGAAAATTCAAGTAGAAGGTGTAAAAGGGGAATTAGAATTATGAAGATGATTTTGGTTTCATGCTTTGACTAGGTTATATAACCATCATTTTCCATATATTCTTCTAGCTTCCTTAATTCTGAATCAGAGAAGACAGATGCACTAGGCAAGAAAGATAACCAGTGTATTCCATATTCTCTTCAGCACTATCCTGGAAAATCTTATTCAAATTACATATGGGACAAAAGCTCTTGCTCTCATGGAAATGGGATCACTATAGATGCAATTTTTCCTTCCTGGGATTGTGTTTAAATAATAGCACAGATATCTTCGGGATTTAAAAATTAATTCTTGCCACCAACATGTAAAGAAATTAACTGGAACATTTATTTTTCTGTAGGCAAATAGTAATGACGTAAGAACTAGCTGTCTCTGCTCTCTGTAAGCTCCATATTAGTGTGATGTATCTTTGGTATCTGATATTCCCAAACAACACTACAGACAAAGGGCTGATATCCAAGATCTACAAAGAACTCCTCAAATTCAACACTCAAAACACAGATAATCACGTCAAAAAATGGGCAGAAGACATGAACAGACGCTTCTCCAAAGAAGACATACATATCGCTAACAGACTCATGAAAAAATATTCATCATCATTAGCCATCAGGGAAACTCAAATCAAAACCACATTGAGATTACCACCTTATGCCAGTTAGAATGGCCAAAATTAACAAACAGGAAACAAGTGTTGAAGAGGATGTAGAGAAAGGGGAACCCTCTTAAACTATTGGTGGGAATCTGGTATCTTTTTAAAAGAAAAAAAAAAGAAACTAAATCATTTTCCCAAAGCAAATAAATTTAAGCAGTAAATAAATAAATAAGTAAAATTCATCTAGTTAATTTCCCAATCCTTCTAAATTCAACTGCAAATAAATTCAACTTCAAAATTATCAATGTTTGTTATGGATACTATATTGTTTTAAAGTCTAAATCCTAATGTGGTTAAGGTAAAACTGTTATTACACCTGATGTTTTCTTCTTTTAAGGCAACATTAGAATAACACTCTTCCTTTACCTATTAATGCTCTCTCAGGGTAATGCAAGTTATCTGATCAGTGTGTTTAAGATTATGATCAGTGTGCTATGTCTCAACCCTGCCTCTTCCTTCATTTTGGAACGCAATTAATCCACAAGAAGTACATTCTCTTTTGCTCCTCCCTGCTACAAATTTTATAGGAGCAACAACCAGACTGTCCTGTCTCTCCTGATCTGATCGTACTGGGGCCCCCAAATGTGGAGCAAGGATTGGATGGAAGCTAGTGGCATGACTGGTAAAAGGATTCACCCAAGGCAGAACAAAGGAGACAGACATTTATTGAATACATGGCAAGGGAGTGGTGGGCAGGACAGCAAAGGAGAGACTGTCTGAGAGGAGGGAGTGGGTAAGGGCTGCTTTTATTATTTTAGCATTTATTATTTTATTTATTTATATTTTAGGGCTTTTTTTAAGTTTTTTTTTCCTTTTTTAAGAGTTTAATTTAATTTAATGTTTTTGTTGTGTTCCAAAATTCACATTTATGCACCTCACCCAGTGCTCCATGCAATACGTGCCTTCCATTAAGGAACCCACCAGCAGGCTCACGCAACCCCCTACACCCAACCCCTCCAAAAACCCTGTTTGTTTCTCAGAGTCCACAGTCTCTCATGGTTTGTCTCCCCCTCCAGTTTCCCCCAACTCCCTTCTCTTCTCCATCTCCCAATGCCCTCCATGTTATTCCTTATGCTCCACAAGTAAGTGAAACCATATGATAATTGACTCTCTCTGCTTGACTTATTTCACTCAGCATATCTCTTCCAGTCCCATCCATGCTGTTACAAATGTTGGGAATGTATTAGGGCTGTTTTTTTGTTTTTTTTTTTAAAGATTTTATTTATTTATTTGTCAGAGAGAGAGAGAGAGAGCGAGCGAGCACAGGCAGACAGAGTGGCAGGCAGAGGCAGAGGGAGAAGCAGGCTCCCCACAGAACAAGGAGCCTGATCTGGGACTCGATCCCAGGACGCTGGGATCATGACCTGAGCCGAAGGCAGCTGGTATTAGGGCTGTTTTTAAAGGGGGAAGGTGAGAAGGTATGGGGATGTTGTGATTTTTCCTTTTTTGGTAACTGTCTCTGGTTGTAAGTAGCCATTGGCTAGTCTGGGCTTATGGATATTTGGAAGTGGTTTGCCTGATGGGCCACAAGACCACAGTGAAATTTGCTGTGTGTAAATCTGTATAAATCTGGCATTTAGTATTAGGAAACTCATTATTATCACATGCCTATATTCCCCTGTATCAGCATCTTCAGTAAGAAAAAAAGATATCTGCCTGGGTGGTTCAGTCAGTTAAGTGTCTGCCTTCAGTTCAGGTCATGATCCCAGGGTCCTGGAATCAAATCCTGCATCAGGCTCCCTGCTCCAATGGGAGCCTGCTTCTCCCTTTGCCTATGACTCTCTCTCTCTGTCTCTCATAAACAAATAAACAAAATCTTAGAAAAAAAAAAAAAGGTATCACCATCTGCCTGTCTGCTTTCACTTATTTTCTCAAGTAGTTCAGAACATGGGAGGGGAAAGTGAAAGTCACTGTTTTTTAGTCTCTCAAACTCTATTTACCAAGTTGTGGTTTTATTTTCTAAAAGCTTAATTTATAAAACACTGGGACATCACATATAAACAACATAGCAATAATGTTTCTTTTTAATGCTTTTATTTATCTAACATTTAAATAAATTTAATATTTAATTTATTTAATATTAATTTATTTAACATTATTTAATATTTATTTTTTTCTCATTTTTTTTTTTAAATTCTTTTTTTTTTAAATTTTTTATAAACATATAATATATTTTTATCCCCAGGGGTACAGGTCTGCGAATCGCCAGGTTTACACACTTCACAGCACTCATCATAGCACATACCCTCCCCAATATCCATAACCCCACGCCCCCTCTCCCAACCCCCCTCCCCCCATCAACCCTCAGTTTGTTTTGTGAGATTAAGAGTCACTTATGGTTTCTCTCCCTCCCAATCCCATCTTGTTTCATTTATTCTTCTCCTACCCCCTCAACCCCCCATGTTGCATCTCCTCTCCCTCATATCAGGGAGATCATATGATAGTTGTCTTTCTCCGATTGACTTATTTCGCTAAGCATGATACCCTATAGTTCCATCCACGTCGTCGCAAATGGCAAGATTTCATTTCTTTTGATGGCTGCATAGTACTCCATTGTGTATATATACCACATCTTCTTTATCCATTCGTCTGTTGATGGACATCTAGGTTCTTTCCATAGTTTGGCTATTGTAGACATTGATGCTATAAACATTTGGGTGCACGTGCCCCTTCGGATCACTACGTTTGTATCTTTAGGGTAAATACCCAGCAGTGCAATTGCTGGGTCATAGGGTAGTTCTATTTTCAACATTTTGAGGAACCTCCATGCTGTTTTCAGAGTGGTTGCACCAGCTTGCATTCCTACCAACAGTGTAGGAGGGTTCCCCTTTCTCCGCATCCTCGCCAGCATCTGTCATTTCCTGACTTGTTCATTTTAGCCATTCTGACTGGTGTGAGGTGATATCTCATTGTGGTTTTGATTTGTATTTCCCTGATGCCGAGTGATGTGGAGCACTTTTTCATGTGTCTGTTGGCCATATGGATGTCTTCTTTGCAGAAATGTCTGTTCATGTCCTCTGCCCATTTCTTGATTGGATTATTTGTTCTTTGGGTGTTGAGTTTGCTAAGTTCTTTATAGATTTTGGACACTAGCCCTTTATCTGATATGTCATTTGCAAATATCTTCTCCCATTCTGTCAGTTGTCTTTTGGTTTTGTTCACTGTTTCCTTTGCTGTGCAAAAGCTTTTGATCTTGATAAAATCCCAATAGTTCATTTTTGCCCTTGCTTCCCTTGCTTTTGGCGATGTTCCTAGGAAGATATTGCTGCGGCTGAGGTCGAAGAGGTTGCTGCCTGTGTTCTCCTCAAGGATTTTGATGGATTCCTTTCTCACATTGAGATCCTTCATCCATTTTGAGTCTATTTTCATGTGTGGTGTAAGGAAATGGTCCAATTTCATTTTTCTGCATGTGGATGTCCAATTTTCCCAACACCATTTATTGAAGAGGCTGTCTTTTTTCCATTGGACATTCTTTCCTGCTTTGTCGAAGATTAGTTGACCATAGAGTTGAGGGTCTATTTCTGGGCTCTCTATTCTGTTCCATTGATCTATGTGTCTGTTTTTGTGCCAGTACCATGCTGTCTTGATGATGACAGCTTTATAATAGAGCTTGAAGTCCGGAATTGTGATGCCACCAACTTTGGCTTTCTTTTTCAATATTCCTTTGGCTATTCGAGGTCTTTTCTGGTTCCATATAAATTTTAGGATTATTTGTTCCATTTCTTTGAAAAAAATGGATTGTACTTTGATAGGAATTGCATTAAATGTGTAGATTGCTTTAGGTAGCATAGACATTTTCACAATATTTATTCTTCCAATCCAGGAGCATGGAACATTTTTCCATTTCTTTGTGTCTTCCTCAATTTCTTTCATGAGTACTTTATAGTTTTCTGTGTATAGATTCTTAGTCTCTTTGGTTAGGTTTATTCCTAGGTATCTTATAGTTTTGGAGGCAATTGTAAATGGGATGGACTCCTTAATTTCTCTTTCTTCTGTCTTGTTGTTGGTGTAGAGAAATGCAGCTGATTTCTGTGCATTGATTTTATATCCTGACACTTTACTGAATTCCTGTACAAGTTCTAGCAGTTTTGGAGTGGAGTCTTTTGGGTTTTCCACATATAGTATCATATCATCTGCGAAGAGTGATAGTTTGACTTCTTCTTTGCTGATTTGGAAGCCTTTAATTTCCTTTTGTTGTCTGATTGCTGAGGCTAGGACTTCTAGTACTATGTTGAATAGCAGTGGTGATAACGGACATCCCTGTCGTGTTCCTGACCTTAGCGGAAAAGCTTTCAGTTTTTCTCCATTGAGAATGATATTTGTGGTGGGTTTTTCATAGATGGCTTTGATAATATTGAGGTATGTGCCGTCTATCCCTACACTTTGAAGAGTTTTGATCAGGAAGGGATGCTGTACTTTGTCAAATGCTTTTTCAGCATCTATGGAGAGTATCATATGGTTCTTGTTCTTTCTTTTATTAATGTGTTGTATCACGTTGATTGATTTGCGGATGTTGAACCAACCTTGCAGCCCTGGAATAAATCCCACTTGGTCGTGGTGAATAATCCTTTTAATGTACTGTTGAATCCTACTGGCTATTATTTTGGCAAGAATTTTTGCATCTGTGTTCATCAAGGATATTGGTCTGTAGTTCTCTTTTTTGATGGGATCCTTGTCTGGTTTTGGGATCAAGGTGATGCTGGCCTCATAAAATGAGTTTGGAAGTTTTCCTTCTATTTCTATTTTTTGGAACAGTTTCAGGAGAATAGGAATTAATTCTTCTTTAAATGTTTGGTAGAATTCCCCCGGGAAGCCCTCTGGCCCTGGGCTTCTGTTTGTTTGGAGATTTTTGATGACTGTTTCAATCTCCTTACTGCTTATGGGTCTGTTGAGGCTTTCTATTTCTTCCTGGCTCAGTTGTGGTAGTTTATATGTCTCTAGGAATGCTTCCATTTCTTCCAGATTGTCTGGCCAGGGGTTTATCAATCTTATTAATTCTTTCAAAGAACCAGCTCCTAGTTTCGTTGATTTGTTCTATTGTTTTTTTGGTTTCTATTTCATTGATTTCTGCTCTGATCTTTATGATTTCTCTTCTCCTGCTGGGTTTAGGGTTTCTTTCTTGTTCTTTCTCCAGCTCCTTTAGGTGTAGGGTTAGGTTGTGTACCTGAGACCTTTCTTGTTTCTTGAGAAAGTCTTGTACCGCTATATATTTTCCTCTCAGGACTGCCTTTGTTGTGTCCCACAGATTCTGAACCGTTGTGTTTTCATTATCATTTGTTTCCATGAATTTTTTCAATTCTTCTTTAATTTCCTGGTTGACCCACTCATTCTTTAGAAGGATGCTGTTTAGTCTCCATGTATTTGGGTTCTTTCCAAATTTCCTCTTGTTATTGAGTTTTAGCTTCAGAGCATTGTGGTCTGAAAATATGCAGGGAATGATCCCAATCTTTTGATACCGGTTGAGACTTGATTTAGGACTGAGGATGTGATCTATTCTGGAGAATGTTCCATGTGCACTAGAGAAGAATGTGTATTCTGTTGCTTTGGGATGAAATGTTCTGAATATATCTGTGATGTCCATCTGGTCCAGTGTGTCATTTAAGGCCTTGATTTCCTTGTTGATCTTTTGCTTGGATGATCTGTCCATTTCAGTGAGGGGAGTGTTAAAATCCCCTACTATTATTGTATTCTTGTCGATGTGTTTCTTTGATTTTGTTATTAATTGGTTTATATAGTTGGCTGCTCCTACGTTAGGAGCATAGATATTTAAAATTGTTAGATCTTCTTGTTGGACAGTTCCTTTGAGTATGATATAGTGTCCTTCCTCATCTCTTATTATAGTCTTTGGCTTAAAATCTAATTGATCTGATATACCACTCCTGCTTTCTTCTGATGTCCATTAGCATGGTAAATTCTTTTCCACCCCCTCACTTTAAACCTGGAGGTGTCTTCGGGTTTAAGATGAGTTTCTTGTAGGCAACATATAGATGGGTTTTGTTTTTTTATCCATTCTGATACCCTGTGTCTTTTGATTGGGGCATTTAGCTCATTAACATTCAGGGTAAGTATTGAGAGATATGAATTTAGTGCCATCGTATTGCCTGTAAGGTGACGGTTATTGTATATTGTCTCTGTTTCTTTCTGATCTACTACTTTTAGGGTCTCTCTTTGCTTAGAGGACCCCTTTCAATATTTCCTGTAGAGCTGGTTTGGTATTTGCAAATTCTTTCAGTTTTTGTTTGTCCTGGAAGCTTTTAATCTCTCCTTCTATTTTCAATGATAGTCTAGCTGGATATAGTATTCTTGGCTGCATGTTTTTCTCATTTAGTACTCTGAATATATCATGCCCGCTCTTTCTGGCCTGCCAGGTCTCTGTGGATAAGTCTGCTGCCAATCTAATATTTTTACCATTGTACGTTACAGACTTCTTTTCCCAGGCTGCTTTCAGGATCTTTTCTTTGTCACTAAGACTTGTAAATTTTACTATTAGGTGACGGGGTGTGGACCTATTCTTATTGATTTTGAGGGGGGTTCTCTGAACCTCCTGGATTTTGATGCTTGTTCCCTTTGCCATATTGGGGAAATTCTCTCCAATAATTCTCTCCAACATACCTTCTGCTCCCCTCTCTGTTTCCTCTTCTTCTGGAATCCCAATTATTCTAATGTTGTCTCATCTTATGGTGTCACTTATCTCTCGAATTCTCCCCTCGTGGTCCAGTAGCTGTTTGTCCCTCTTTTGCTCAGCTTCTTTATTCTCTGTCATTTGGTCTTCTATATCGCTAATTCTTTCTTCTGCCTCATTTATCCTAGCAGCAAGAGCCTCCATTTTTTATTGCACCTCATTAATAGCTTTTTTGATTTCAACTTGGTTAGATTTTAGTTCTTTTATTTCTCCAGAAAGGGCTTTTATATCTCCCAAGAGGGTTGCTTTAATATCTTCCATGCCTTTTTCAAGCCCGGCTAGAACCTTGAGAATCGTCATTCTGAACTCTATATCTGACATATTACCAATATTGTATTGATTAGGTCCCTAGCCTTTGGTACTGCTTCTTGTTCTTTTTTTTGTTGTGAATTTTTCCGTCTTGTCATTTTGTCTAGATAAGAGTATATGAAGGAGCAAGTAAAATACTAAAAGGGTGGCAACAACCCCAGGAAAATATGCTTTAGCCAAATCAGAAGAGATCCTAAATCGTGAGGGGGGAGAAAGGGGATAAAAAGGGGTTCAGAAAGAAAAAAGAAAAAAAAAGAAACTATTAAAAAAAGAAAGCCGATAAAGAAAAAATATAAAAAGAGGAAAAAAAAATATATATATTAGATAAACTATTTAAAAAACGTTAAAAAAGAAAATGGTAAAAGTTAAAAAAATTTAGCAGGAGAAGAGAAAAAGAAAAAAAAAGTTGAAAAAGAAAAAAAAATTAAATTAACTGCAAGGCTAAAAAATCATGGGGAGAAAGCCATGAGTTCCGTGCTTTGCTTTCTTCTCCTCTGGAATTCTGCCGCTCTCCTTGGTATTGAAACTGCACTCCTTGGTATGTGAACTTGGTCCTGTCTGGGTTTCCCATTGATCTTCTGGGGAAGGGGCCTGTTGTAGTGATTCTCAAGAGTCTTTGCCCCAGGCGGAGTTGCACCGCCCTTACCCGGCCCGGGCTGAGTAATCCGCTCGGGTTTGCTGGGTTTGCTTTCGGGAGCTTTTGTTCCCTGAGCGCTTTCCGTAGAGTTCCGGAAGACGGGAATGAAGATGGCGGCCTCCTTGTCTCCGGCCCGGAGGAGCCGAGAGCCCGGGGCCCCACTCCTCAGTGCACCCTCAGAGAACAGCGCCCAATGACTCCCGTCACCCTGGCCTCTGGCCGCGCTCCGAGCTGATCGAGCCTGCGACCGGTACAAGGCAACCCCGAGCTGAGAGTCACTCCTCGGCTCTGTCTCTGTAGCCGGCTTCCCCGTTCTAATACCGGTAAGCTCTGCGACACTCAGACACCCCCGATCCTTCTGCGACCCTGCGGGACCTGAGGCTGCGCTGACCCCGCCCGGGCTTCACCCTAGTTAAGCCTCTGGAGCGATGTCCCTCAGCGGAACAGACTTTTTTAAAAGTCCTGATTTTGTGCTCCGTTGCTCCGCCGCTCGCCGGGAGCCGGCCCCTCCCCCCGCGGTCTATCTTCCCGTCTCTTTGGATTCACTTCTCCGCCAGTCCTACCTTTCAGATAGTGGTTGATTTTCTGTTTCTAGAATTGCTGTTCTTCTTCTCTTCAATCTCCCGTTGGATTTGTAGGTGTTTGCAATCTTTAGATAAGCTATTTAGCTGATCTCCCGCTACCCAAAGTAGTCTCAGCCTGCTACTTCTCCGCCATCTTGACTCCTCCCTGCTTATCTGTATTCTTGTGACAGTTGTAGCTGTAGATGTTCAATGCTTAGATCCAATAATTGATTGGGGTTTGAAATGATGATATTCTACTTCTGCGATTTAAAAAATTTATCAACTAGAAATGCTTTTATCAAATCGTACTTCCTTTAGACCAGTTATTTGATTTTCCAGTGGTATAGTTCATAGTGAAAAGGGAGGACATGCATACTTAATTCTTTCTCTTTTTTTCCAATTGTCAATGTAATGAATGAGTTCCCTTATTATTCTTCAAAATAAAAACATTAATTTGAAAGTTTTTGATGAATTTTGATTCATCGTAATACTTTTTCATACCGATGCTCAAATTTTTCCATCTTTGACCCTTTGGTGCCTTTAAATGTTAGCCCTGATGTGTTTTTGACATGACTCTAGCAATCTCTGATTCCTTCTTTGCTATCAAAGTATATGACAAGATATTTCATGATAATCCTATACATTTACTGTTCATTCCTAGAAATAGACATTTCCCTAAAGAACTGATTTCTTTTGGTGTGGAGTGGTATTTAAAATCTGGGTGTTACAGATACTTTTTGCTGTTGGGTTGCTAATTTCATCTAGTCCTTCCCAATGGACAGAGTTTGGCTGTGTGTGTATGTAATTATGGTAATAAAGAACAATGCAAGTAAACTTATGATACTACCAAATTAAATTCAGGATTACAGGGTTTGCACTTAACTTTCTCTGTATTACGTTGGTATCTCTTTTGTTGCATCCAGTGAATACTCATTCACTTGTATGCAGGGGATGATACAATTAGAAAATCTCATGATCATCCATTTACTTTATCCCACATCACAGAGAAAGCAGTTAACAATTTTTTCATAGACTCTCCACATTCTCCACCCATAGTTCATAGTTGACTGTTTAGTTTTCATCTGTTCTTAGTTCAATAAGTAATTATATATTGTGTGCTCATTACCAGCCTTTATATCACTATCTATCCAGTCATGTTGATTGTCTGTAGCTTGTTCTGTAGTGGATTCTTTAGAAAAGAATCTATAGAAATAATAATCCATAAATTTTTGGTGATAAACGTTTAGCTGTACTATTTGTAGTTAAGTTAGTTTTTCTGGATATAAAAGTCTTTGACTCACATTTTTCCCCCTTTGGGTATCTTAAATATATTACTCTATTTATTTCATGGCAAAGTGCATTGCTTTTATGACATCTGATAATAAACTACTCTTTCCCTTATCAGTCACTTGCCTTTTCCTCCGAGATCTCCAAAGGAATTTTTGTTGTTAAAGTCAAGTGACTTTACAAGAATAAAATGATTTGTTCTTTTATTATTCCAGGTTGATATTCCTGGTTATGTTGAACATTCTTTTAATATATAAAATATATACACATATTTTATAAATCTATAAATATATTTAATATATAAAATTTGTTTAATTTTAGGAAAATATCTTGAATAATTTTTAGCATTTTTTTGTTCTTGTATTTGACTTTCTTCTTCGGGGACTGCTATTATAAATCTTTGCTTATTTGAACATTGTTATTTTCTCCCAAATCATTCTTATATTTCTCTTCTTCTTGTTTTTGATTTAAGAAAGTAAGGTCTTATTTTTACTCTCCAGTTTCCTTATTATTGTTTTTATTTGCCCTTTTATTCCTTCTAGCTTAGTCTTCATTGCTGAAAAGATTGTTTTATTTTCTTTTCCAGAGGTTTTGTTTTAGATTTAAAAAATTCTATCAGTTATAGTTTTTCTTTTAGTTATTCTGGTGTTCTCCTGGTATGATGTCACTGTCTGTAACAATGCCATTTTGCTCCATATTCTCTTTTCTTTTTCTAGGTTATGCCTGCAGTGTTTTCTCGTGTTTATTTTCAGTGTTTGATTATATTCACTAAATTTTAGAAGGAGTTATGATACACGATAATTTTTTTGTAACTTTAGCCAGTCCCCTTTTCTGTTGTTTTCAAATAGTCTTTGTAAATATGGAAAATTACATTCTGAAATATACCAGTGTTGTCTCTCTTAATTTTATCCATTTTCTTCATCTATATTTTCCCTTTTTTACTCAATTTTGATTCTGTTTCCTTTCGTGAGGAGTCTTTCTTATGGAGGATCTATGGTTTTGAGATTTTGTAGGTTGTCACCTTTAGCAAATTTAGGCATTACTCAGGACCATGGCACTTACCCACTGTGGGGATAACTGCTGTACTATTACTTGCCTGGGGAGGTGGAGATACTTAAACCCTGCATAGCCACTACCACCATCTTCTTAGAATTACCCCTGGAAAATTCTTGACATTTTTAGGTGCTGCCTGGTTAGCAACTGGGAAGTGTTTGTTTTGCTGTTTCAGGTTGAGTTTGCTTGTTTATTTCGTTGTCTGTTGTTTGCGTTTTGGGCAGAGAATTCCTTACTTTTCCTCACTCTGCCTTTGCAGGGTTTGTGTACACTTCCAATTACCTGTGTTAAAATTTTCTGTTTATTTGAATGAACTCTGACTGATACTATTGTAATTTGTTTAAGATATTATTTGGAAGAAAGAGGGGCTTTAAGTATATGTCAGAAAAAATCATAGCAAGTTTTTGGTGTTATAACAAGAGGTAGAATTAAAATTCTAGAAAACTGTAATAAGGATTATATTGAGAGACTCGTACAGTGGGGAGTTGAAGTGCTCTTTCTTCATTTCCATCTCTGGAAAAAGTTAGAGGTACTAATTTTAGAGTTGGTTATTTTAAAAAAATGTATAAAAAATAGTCTCAGCAACTGTGGAAAGAAGAGTCAAATAACAGGGCTTATTTTGAGCATGAAGTGACTTCTTTATTCATAAGTGTAAAAGATTTTTGAACCATTTCAAATCTATGGTGGATTATTAATTTAACAGAAGTTTCTGGATCCCCTAGTCAATGTTTAATATATATAAATTAAATAGGTATACAAATTAATATGATAAAATATTTTATAGGAAGATTTTTTTGGCCATTAAAACCCACGGTATTTATTTAAATATTAAATAATGTCTCAATATTATCAAAGCCATCTATGAAAAACCCACCACAAATATCATTCTCAATGGAGAAAAACTGAAAGCTTTTCCGCTAAGGTCAGGAACACGACAGGGATGTCCGTTATCACCACTGCTATTCAACATAGTACTAGACGTCCTAGCCTCAGCAATCAGACAACAAAAGGTAATTAAAGGCATCCATATCAGCAAAGAAGAAGTCAAACTATCACTCTTCGCAGATGATATGATACTATATGTGGAAAACCCAAAAGACTCCACTCCAAAACTGCTAGAACTTGTACAGGAATTCAGTAAAGTGTCAGGATATAAAATCAATGCACAGAAATCAGCTGCATTTCTCTACACCAACAACAAGACAGAAGAAAGAGAAATTAAGGAGTCCATCCCATTTACAATTGCCCCCAAAACTATAAGATACCTAGGAATAAACCTAACCAAAGAGACTAAGAATCTATACACAGAAAACTATAAAGTACTCATGAAAGAAATTGAGGAAGACACAAAGAAATGGAAAAATGTTCCATGCTCCTGGATTGGAAGAATAAATATTGTGAAAATGTCTATGCTACCTAAAGCAATCTACACATTTAATGCAATTCCTATCAAAGTACAATCCATTTTTTTCAAAGAAATGGAACAAATAATCCTAAAATTTATATGGAACCAGAAAAGACCTCGAATAGCCAAAGGAATATTGAAAAAGAAAGCCAAAGTTGGTGGCATCACAATTCCGGACTTCAAGCTCTATTATAAAGCTGTCATCATCAAGACAGCATGGTACTGGCACAAAAACAGACACATAGATCAATGGAACAGAATAGAGAGCCCAGAAATAGACCCTCAACTCTATGGTCAACTCATCTTCGACAAAGCAGGAAAGAATGTCCAATGGAAAAAAGACAGCCTCTTCAATAAATGGTGTTGGGAAAATTGGACATCCACATGCAGAAAAATGAAATTGGACCATTTCCTTACACCACACACGAAAATAGACTCAAAATGGATGAAGGATCTCAATGTGAGAAAGGAATCCATCAAAATCCTTGAGGAGAACACAGGCAGCAACCTCTTCGACCTCAGCCGCAGCAATATCTTCCTAGGAACATCGCCAAAAGCAAGGGAAGCAAGGGCAAAAATGAACTATTGGGATTTTATCAAGATCAAAAGCTTTTGCACAGCAAAGGAAACAGTGAACAAAACCAAAAGACAACTGACAGAATGGGAGAAGATATTTGCAAATGACATATCAGATAAAGGGCTAGTGTCCAAAATCTATAAAGAACTTAGCAAACTCAACACCCAAAGAACAAATAATCCAATCAAGAAATGGGCAGAGGACATGAACAGACATTTCTGCAAAGAAGACATCCAGATGGCCAACAGACACATGAAAAAGTGCTCCACATCACTCGGCATCAGGGAAATACAAATCAAAACCACAATGAGATATCACCTCACACCAGTCAGAATGGCTAAAATGAACAAGTCAGGAAATGACAGATGCTGGCGAGGATGCGGAGAAAGGGGAACCCTCCTACACTGTTGGTGGGAATGCAAGCTGGTGCAACCACTCTGAAAACAGCATGGAGGTTCCTCAAAATGTTGAAAATAGAACTACCCTATGACCCAGCAATTGCACTGCTGGGTATTTACCCTAAAGATACAAACGTAGTGATCCGAAGGGGCACGTGCACCCGAATGTTTATAGCAGCAATGTCTACAATAGCCAAACTATGGAAAGAACCTAGATGTCCATCAACAGACGAATGGATAAAGAAGATGTGGTATATATACACAATGGAGTACTATGCAGCCATCAAAAGAAATGAAATCTTGCCATTTGCGACGACGTGGATGGAACTATAGGGTATCATGCTTAGCGAAATAAGTCAATCGGAGAAAGACAACTATCATATGATCTCCCTGATATGAGGGAGAGGAGATGCAACATGGGGGGTTGAGGGGGTAGGAGAAGAATAAATGAAACAAGATGGGATTGGGAGGGAGAGAAACCATAAGTGACTCTTAATCTCACAAAACAAACTGAGGGTTGATGGGGGGAGGGGGGTTGGGAGAGGGGGCGTGGGGTTATGGATATTGGGGAGGGTATGTGCTATAATGAGTGCTGTGAAGTGTGTAAACCTGGCGATTCGCAGACCTGTACCCCTGGGGATAAAAATATATGTTTATAAAATTAAAAAAAAAAAAGAATACAGATAAGCAGACAATGATGCCTCTTCATGAAATAACACACCATTACCTTTAGTCTTCTCAAAGGGATGGAACCTGAGAATGAATCCACCTGCCTATCTACAGAAGAAACAATGGACAGAAGTATATCTTGAACTGCACAAGGAATATACAATCAGCAACATTTAGATGAAGGGGAAATTTACAGGTTAAATAGTTCAGGTTCTTTAGCATACATCTTCTACTGTAACATTATTATGAAATCAGCAACGTAGAGATGATAGACCAACAAAGGAATAAAGGGCAAACCCATACACCAATACAATTATAAATTTAAAAGGGGGGGGTGCGGATAATATCAGAGTGTCTCTTGTAAAGTAATCAAAATGATTTCTTAGGGAACAGTAATATAGCCTTGGCAGTGTGTACCTCCAGAAACTAACATCATGCTTGATACATGGTAAGACCTTGAAAATGTGTTTTGTTTGTTTGTTTGTGGGAGTGTGTGTGTGTACTGTTTTATTACTGGTGATGTTTGGTGGCTGTTTTCTCCCAAATAAATGTTGATCATACTGGCAAAAAATGCAGAGAAAAATATATATCTCATTTTAGTATGAAGAAGCATTCACTATTACTAGATGTAGTAATAAATTTTTCCCCAGGGAATTCCCATATATATTAAGATGCTAAGGCACTGAGATCATGGAGAGAAACTGGATTCTTATTGGTTATATGAAGACACAAAGCTATATACTACAGTGTAGTTGCAAAGCTGTGCCATGATAAGAAACATTACATAAAAAAATGTAGAGGTCCTGCTCAGAGTGAATTATCATTAGAAAAATCCCCAAAGACACTTTCCATGATGTTGCCCCATCCATTCTCTGAGACTTTAGGAAAGAGAAAATTTATTGAGACTTTAGAAAATAGCTAATATATTTCTTAGAAGATAGAAGACAGCTCTTAGAAGAACTCTCAGTTTCACTGAAGTATCTGGTTCTCTTCAATCTACTTCCATCCTTTTCTGTTGAATAAGTGACATTTCTGGGTACCTGGGTGGCTCTGTGGGTTAATCCTCTACCTTCGGCTCAAGTCATGATCTCAGGGTCCTGGGATCGAGGCCCACATCAGGTTCTCTGCTCAGCGGGAGCCTGTTTCCCTCTCTCTCTCTCTCTTCATGCCTCTCTGCCTACTTGTGATTTCTCTCTCTCTGTCAAATAAATAAATAAAATCTTAAAAAAATAATAAAGTCTAAATAAAAAAAATAAAGTCTAAATAAAAAAATAAAAAATAAATGACATTTCAAAGAGATCTTAGAAATTCTTTTCTTTTAAAAGATTTTATTTATTTATTTGACAGAGATCACAAGTAGGCAGAGAGGCAAGCAGAGTGAAAGGGGCGGGAAGCAGGCTACCTGCTGAGCAGAAAGCCTGATGCTGAGATGCTGCTGGGCTCTATCCCAGGACCCTGAGGTCATCACCTGAGCTGAAGGCAGAGGCTTTAACCCACTGAACCACCCAGGCACCCCAGATCTTAGAAATTCTTATAATGACTTTGGGATGTAGCTCTAGGACTCAACTCATTAAAGAGTCCTATCAACTTCCACTAAATAACTATCTCTAGTCTCTGTTCAACTATTTCTAGTCCCTGCAAAGTTTTAGAACAACTTTTCTTTTGGGGTGTTACAAATGAAACATGCCTGCCTTCATCCACAGAGCCTCACAAACCAGGGATTTCCAATATTACATCAAACTCAGTGACCGACTGTTTAAAAAACAAAAAAACAAACAAACAAATCTCAAGCTAATTTCCCTAATAGCAGACACTGGTCAACTTATCTACCATATATTGAAATTTCCTAAAAGTCACCATGTGAGCATGGATGTACATCATAATGTTGGCCATAATGATATTAAGAAAAATATAATTAACATGTATCAAATATATAATTGTACTTTAATATATAAAATTTCTTTTATAAATTTATTTCTAAACTATCAAATATTAATATTTCTGAGTTATATATAAACCCCCAAAAAAGTGTTTCAGTTTTTTGACAGTCTGGTAAAGTTTAAGGACCTACCATAAATCAGAATAATCATTTAAATGCATTAAATAAAGTATACAAAATTATTAAGAATAGTTATATTGAAATGCTATTTAAAATAGCTTAAGTGTGGGGCACCTGGGTGGCTCAGTGGGTTATAGCCTCTGCCTTCAGCACAGGTCATGATCTCAGGGTCCTGGGATCCCGCATCAGGCTCTCAGCTTAGCGGGGAGCCTGCTTCCCCCTCTCTCTCTGCCTACCTCTTTGCCTACTTGTGATCTCTGCCTGTCAAATAAATGAATAAAATATTTTTAAAAAATTTATTTATTTTTTTAATAATTTAAATTTAAAATTTAAATTATTAAAAATTTTAATAATTTAAAAATAAATTATTTAAAAATTTATTTATTTATTAAAAATATTTATTTTAATAAATAAAAATTTTATTTTATTTATAAAAAATAAAATAAAATAGCTTAAGTGTAATATAGTAAAATAATGTATGCACTTTATGATTAATGTATTAAATATTTCTATCTTGTGGTGGGTCTTATAACTGCCATAATTTTAAATTTCAAGATTGTGTGTAACAACTGCAATGAGGTATCAAACTATTTGAGTAATACTGCAAATACTACTATGGGGTTTTGTCAAAATTCCTGATTGGAGAAAAGCTCGATTTTAATTAGAGAATAGTGAAAATAAAGATGTAATTTTTTTGCATCCAGTTAGTAGATCACCTAAATTCTATCCATGGATTCTGGGGATATACAGCATTCAGATTAAAAACCTACAAATTAAACCAGTTACTGAGGCCTCCATATCTTTTAGATAGGGATTCTTAATTGGTTTATTTATCATATTGTAATATTTATAATATTTGGTATGAGTAACATTAAAAGTATTATATTTAAATATTTCAGGTATGATCAATTGCTTAAATAGCAAATGCAATTAAGAATATTAATAACTAACATGTATGCACTACGATCTTACTATTTCCTCTACATATAACAAGAAAAGCATTACTTTTATGGTATGATTCCAACATTCACAGCAAAGAAAAAGAAACTTAACTGCATTTGCATTATATTTAAAGACAAAAAAGCAATTTTTAAAAAGTTCAATTATTTTTCTAATCTCTCTCTTGTTTGAACATTTCTCTCTAAAAATTTAGGTTTTATTACATATATATATGTCTGTGTGTGTGTGTGTGTATATATATACATATATATATATAAATTTATTTATTTAATTTTTATTTATTTTTTTCCCCCAAAGCTGAAATTAGCCCTTCAGGCCTAACAAGTCATGAAGGATCACAGAACTTTCTACAATCACATTACTAATCAATTTTAAATCCTTTGTTCTTGACTTCCACCAACAGCCTAAAAAAGGGCAGAATCTGATCTTTAGGGACAACCAAAGGACAGAGGATAAAGCTGGAAATGGTTTTGTGATATTTTCTCTAACACTGCATTACTTATTACTTTGAGGGTTTCTGTAGTAAAACTGAAAATATATTAAATTATCTATGGATCCCTTGTTATCAGAAGACATAAAATCTCATGATGGATCTTTGAAGTACTAACCTAATGACCTCAAGCAAGTTACTTAGGCTTCCTGGAATGTAATCTTTTCCACTGCAACATCGCAATAAAAATCACCTTACAATTGTATTGTGAGGATCAACATCACTGATAACTTCCTACACTGAAAACTACTGTATTAGCCTTGGTTATTTTTGTTATTATTAACTATGGTAATTAATTTATTCAACAAGTATGTATTGAGTGCTCTGTGTGGCAAGCACATGTTTAGATTCTCAATATACAACAGTGAACAAGGTATCTCAAAAGAGTTTTCACTATGTTGAGGGTTGTAAGAAAGAGTTGATATTACCTGGATTAGGTGACTGGTAGGTATATCCATATTGCCATGAACAGACAAATGACGGTATAGCAGAGGAGAAAGAATATACATTTTTAAATAACAACTGCTAAGCTTATATTCATAAGAAAATAATTTTTTACTTTGACTCTAAAAACTTACTGCAAATTTGATACATATAAGAGGAATATCAGGACAATATATTTAATGCAATTTAAGAACTTTTCTCAGAAAGTGATAAAGTGATACTGCCAGACCCTCTGTTGTTAAGTGATTTTAGACAGTTATGAAATATTAAGAATAAGAAAATAGCATAATGAACTATTATATAACATAAGCAATGAATGTATGGAGGTATGAGATAAAGAAAAGTAAGTCTAAATGCCTATGCAATTCAAGAATGCAAAAAGTAAAGGTTGATTTTTTTAAAGACTATGAAACACACTAAATTATAAAAAATAATATTACAAAAATCTAAATTCCCAAGACTCAGAATTAATTATGGTTAGTATTTTACTATATTTGTTAAGAATATTTATGTTTCATTTGGACCTCAAGTAAGATTCATGACACATTATCTCCATTATCCTGTGCAAAAACCTCTCTTATTACACTTCATTTTACTATTCCTACCTCCATTTCCATAAAAATGTTCCTGACAGGCATCAATAAAATGGGTGATTAATTGTATAAGTATGCCAGAAATATATATTTGATATATATTTTGCTATAAGTACAGTTTCTTACTTTTAACGCAAAGGTCTATTCTAAGAACTATCCTCTTTGCAGACATGAACAGACATTTCTGCAAAGAAGCCATCCAGATGGCCAACAGACACATGAAAAAGTGCTCCACATCACTTCGCATCAGGGAAATACAAATCAAAACCACAATGAGATATCACCGGACACTGGTCAGAATGGCTAAAATTAACAAGTCAGGAAACTACAGATGCTGGCAAGGATGCGGAGAAAGGGGAAACCTCCTACACTGTTGGTGGGAATGTAAGTTTGTGCAGCCACTCTGGAAACCAGCATGGAGGTTCCTCAAAAAGTTGAAAATAGGGGCGCCTGTGTGGCTAAGTGGGTTAAAGCCTCTGCCTTCAGCTCAGGTTATGATCCCAGGGTCCTGGGATCTAGCCTGGCACCAGGCTCTCTGCTCAGCAGGAGCCTGTTTCCCTTCCTCTCTTTCTGCCTGCCTCTTTGCCTAATTGTGATCTCTGTCAAATAAATAAATAAAATCTTAAAAAAAAAAAAGGTTAAAAATAGAGCTACTCTATGACCCAGCAATTGCACTATTGGGTATTTATCCTAAAGATACAAATGTATTGATCCAAAGGGGCACATGCGCTTGAATGTTTATAGCAGCAATGTCCACAATAGCCGAACTATGGAAAGAACCTAGATGTCCATCAACAGATGAATGGATAAAGATGATGTGGTGTGTATATATACACAATGGAATACTATGCAGCCCTCAAAAGAAATGAAATCTTGCCATTTGCAACAACGTGGATGGAACTAGAGGGTATTATGCTGAGTGAAATAAGTCAATCAGAGAAAGACAATTATCATATGATCTCCCTGATATGAGGAATTTGAGAGGCAAAGTGGGGGTTTGGGGGGATAGGGAAGGAAAAAATGAAACAAGATGGGATTAGGAGGGAGACCAACCATAAGAGACTCTTAATTTCACAAAAAAACCTGAGGGTTGCCAGGGCGAGGGGGTGGATGGAGAGGGTGGTTGGGTTATGGACATTGGGGAGGATATGTGCTATGGTGAGTGCTGTGAAGTGTGTAAGCCTGGAGATTCACAGACCTGTACCCCTGGGGCAATAATACATTATATGTTAATTAAAAAAAAAAAAAGAACTATCCTCTTTGCAGTTGAAAAAGCTAAATCATTAATTCTTCTAATAATGTAATCAAACTTATGTATACCCCACAATTTGCTCATTGTATTAGATTGTTCTGCAACAATGCTGTAGAATAAATAGTTCTGAATTCTCACTAGTTTAAAACACATTTACTTCCTGCCCATTCATATGCAAGGCATTGATGTCTCTGTTGAACTCAATCAAAGTCAATGGTACAGGGAAGTATACTTTGCCCTCAGGAAAGCCATGCTGAGGTTTAATTTTCTCATTTAGTCCATTAATACAGTGCACTACATTGGTAATTTCTTATTTTGAGCACTCTTATATTATCTCTAGGATAAAATCAATTGCTCGTGAAATACCTGTGTGTATTTGTGTGTGTGTTTGAATACATAGTTAGTTCGATTACCAATTTGCTCACTGGCAATTAGCCAGCAATTTTTTGTACTATAACTGCATTATAAAATTAATTTCCTGCCTGCTTTGGTATCAGTAATATTACACATTCATAAAAAGTGTTTCCTAGCTCTCTCCCTGTCTCTCTCTCATAATCTTTTTTTTGGGAGAAATAGAAGGATGTAAGATAGATATGTAGATAAAACCTTATGTGAATAATATCTAGATGGGACAAGTACTAAAGTTATTATTAATATTTTAATTTAAATCTCAGGTTTGGTTCATTTGAATATTCTTCTAATTATTGCTTCAGTTTTGACTATATATTTCTAGAATTCGTCTATTTCATTGAAATTTTCAAATATACTGCCTTACAAGTTTGGAAAATCCATTTTACTATATAGTTGGTTCTCATTTTTATTCCGTATTTTACTCTTTTGCAGGTATAACATACACAATGAACTGAACACATAAAGTATATAGTTAATTTCTATGTTGATGTAATATAACATGTTTCTAATAAAAACATCTTCTCTATTGATGCTTCTTTTCTAATCCCCAATTGAGAGATTCTCTGTTGTAATGTTTTTACAACTTTGAGTTGTGAGTCAGTAGTAAGTTCTAAAATTAATTTAGTTGTTCATTATCATCATTTAAAAGGTAGAAGAAAGTAAAATGAATATAAGAATATAACACATACTTAAGTGTAAGTTGTGTATCATGAAGCACATATCAATTTAACATTTACGTGTACGTGTTACTGAATCCCCATGTAAAATGGAATGCTTACGGTAGGCTATACGCTTAAGAAAATGAAAAACAGCACTCTAGAATATATTTCTCTAAGTAGAGTTCCTGTATTCTCAAGATGGAGGCTTTACTGTTAGGCTCTTCTTTCTCTTAACAGGTGTCTCAACACAAATTTAGCTACATTTCCACAGGTAGTTGAAGTTTCCGTCAGGATCTACTTTCTTTCCTTCTGCTCTGTTCAGAGTATAGCTCTTCAGGGTCTAAAGAAGAAAATATGGGTCTGGATTTTGTCCTGATAGCCCAATAATTTGCTAAATGAGCAGCTCAGTTTCTCATCCTTTTGGCTGCCTTTATGTGAAATCAACAAATGCTTTCTCAGAAGAAATATATGAATGAACACTGTGGATTTCTGTCTTCTTCATCCAGTAATTCTTTAATACTGCTAATTTTCTCATGCCTGCAAGGAGGTTTTATACTCAGTGTTGTTTTAACATTTTTCCAGCTTTTTCAGTTGAAGTCAATGAAAAGGTGGTTCTGAATTATGTGACATTACTAGAAAAGTCCATTAAATTTCTTAACAGCAATATTTAATTCAAATTAAGAAAGTATAAAGATATGTCTATCTTCCCTCTCAGTAAAGTAAGGAAAATAGTATATTTTAGCTTCTCTTCAACCTCCCTCATTTCAGAACTTACTATTATTTATTACTCTACTTCTACCTTGTTTCAAATATACTTATGCAAAGTGTAAGACATGTTTTTCTCATTATTCTGTTTCTGGGACTATTATTTTTTACTATATTTTTGACTCATTGACTCACTGCTCATCATCTGCCAATATTTTGGTTCACTGTTGCTTTATTAATGCAGCTTCTTTTCTCTGGATTAATACCGAGGATATAGAATATCCTTTTGTAATTCTTCAGGGAAAATTCTACAGAAAACATTTAAGTCTCTGTATGCCTGAAAATACAGTTTTTTAAAGATTTTATTTATTTATTTGACAGACAGAAATCACAAGTAGGCAGAGAGAGAGGAGGAAGCAGGCCCCCTGCTGAGCAGAGAGGCCTGATGCGGGGCTCAATCCCAGGACCCTGGGATCATGACCTGAGCTGAAGGCAGAGGCTTTAACCCACTGAGCCACCCAGGCGCCCCTGAAAATACATTTATTTTGCTCTTATTTTTAAATGTTAGCTTGGCTAATTTGGAAACGTAGGTTGTTATTTTCTTGTTGCACTATGTTTTCTGGCACCTTTTCTTATGTGCTTATGTGCTTAGTATCCTGCCTATCTGATGGCTATTTCTTTAAAAAATTTGTTTATTTTTTTATGTATTATGTTTCAGGAATTATTATTGCTAAACAATATTTGAAGTTCTACAGTTTTGATGAACTATAGAACCCAATTTTTTAATGAATGAATTTAAAATGATTATCTACTCATCACTCATCTGGACTACTATGAGATTTTACCTTTTTTTAAACAGTATTATCAAGGTATAATACACATACCACAGAATTTATTCATTTAAAATGATATTTAGTATATTCTTAAATTTATGCAATCATCATCACAACCTAATTCTAGCACATTTTCATCAATCCTCAAAAGAATTTCTATATCCATAAAGGTACTCTCCCTATCTCCATCCAAATCTCCCATTCCAAAGCAAGCACTAATTTAATTGCAGTCTCTAAAAACGACCTAATATGGGCATTTCATATCAATGGAATCATACAACATGTGAACACTTGTGACTGGCTTCTATCAGCTACTACTTTCAAAGTCTAATGTTATACTTTGTAATCATAACACTCTTTTTTTTTTTTGCTTAATAATATTTCATCATATAGCATATTCATTTTATGTATTCATTAGTATTCATTAGTATTTGGATAGTTTCACTTTTTTGTTTTCTTTTATTTATTTATTTTTAATTTGTATTCTTCTTTTTTTTTTTTTTTGAAGATTTTATTTATTTGACTGAGAGAGAAAGAGCATAAGCAGGGGAGCGGCAGGCAGAGGGAGGGGATTGCGAGAAGCAGGCTTCCTAATGAGCAAGGGAGCCCAATGTGGGACTCCATCCCAGGACCCCAGGATCAAGACCTGAGCCAAAGGCAAATGCTCAATCAACTGAGCCACCCAGCCACCCCAGTTTTCACTTTTTGTATATTACAAGTAAAATGTTATAAAGTTATAAACTTTGTATCTAAGTATTAGTGTAGAATTATGTTTTTATGTGTTGAATCAGACTGTAATATTTTCCAAAGTGGCTACTATATTTTACATTCCCACCAGCAAAGTATGAGAATTCCATATTCTCCACATACTTGCCAACATTTGCTATCATCTGTCTTTTTCATTATAATGATCCTGGTGGACATAAAGAAGTATTGTGGTTTTGATTTATATTCCCTAAATAACTAATAGTCAGCATCCTTTATTAGTCATTTGTATAAATTCACTGGAGAAATGTCTGTCCAAATACTTCACCTATTTTTTTTTAACAGTTGGGTTGTCTTGTTAATATTGAGTTGTAAGAATTTTTATATATTCTGTATATAAACTTCTTATCAGAAATATGTCTTAGGGACGCCTGGGTGGCTCAGTTGGTTAAGCAGCTGCCTTCGGCTCAGGTCATGATCCCAGCGTCCTGGGATCGAGTCCCACATCGGGCTCCTTGCTTGGCGGGGAGCCTGCTTCTCCCTCTGCCTCTGCCTGCCATTCTGTCTGCCTGTGCTCACTCGCTCTCCTCTCTCTCTGACAAATAAATAAAATCTTTAAAAAAAAAAAAAGAAAAAAAGAAGTATGTCTTAATCTTAATCCAGGCTTCTGTAACAAATTATTATAGACTGAGTGGCTTACACAACAAAAGTTCATTTCTCAAAGTTCTAGAGGCTGGGTAGTCCAAGATCAAGGTGTTGGCAGATCTGGTTTATGTGAGGACTGTTTTCTGGTTTACAGATGGCTATCTTTTTCTTGTCTCCTCACATGGTTAAGAACAGAAAGGAAGTATGCTCTTTTGTGTCTCTACTTATAAAGACACTACTCCCATTCATGAAAATTCCATCCTCAGGATTTAATTACCTTCCAAAGGTCCTACTTCTTATTACTGTTCACATTAGATGTTTGGATTTCAACATATGATCCGGGGGTATGAGGAGGCACATTCAGTCCATAGCAATAAAATTTGAAATTATTTTCTCCAGTTATGTGGGATGCCTTTTCACTTTCTTGATGGTGTCCTCTGAAACACAAGATTTTAATTTTTGTGCTATCTCATTTGTTTTTTCTTTAGTTGCTTTGCTTTTAGTGTCATACGTAAGAATTCTTTGCCTAAGTAAAGGTCTTAAAGATTTACTCCTATGTTTTCTTTGAGAGTGTTACAGTTTTACCTCTTACATTCAGGTCCTTGATCCATTTTGAGTTAATTTTTCTTTATGAATTGAAAAAAGTTCACTTTTATACTGTTGCATGTGGAAATCCACTTGAACATCACTATTTGTTAAAAAGAATATGTTTTCCCCATCTAATTGCCTTGGCACTTCTGTCAAATATCAGTTAACCATAGATGTATGTTATTTTAATTATTTTTAAAAGATTTTATTTATCTATTTATTTATTTACCTGACAGAGAGAGACACAGCGAGAGAGGGAACACAAACAGGGGGAGTGGGAAAGGGAGAGCAGGCTTCTCACGGAGCAGGGAGCCTGACACAGGGCTCGATCCCAGGACCCTGGGATCTTGACCTGAGCCAAAGGCAGACATGTAATGTGACTGACTCAGCTGGGTGCCCCAGTGTATGTTATTTTTAGATTCTTAGTTCTATTGTATTGATTTATATGTCTATCATAATGCTAGTATCACACTGTCTTTCTTTAACTGATATATTTTTTAAAGATTTTAGTTATTTATTTGACAGAGAGAGAGAGCAAGCACAAGCAGGGGAAGTGGCAGAGAAGGGAGCCTGAAGCAGGACTTCATCCCAGAACCCTGGGACCTGAGCAGAGGCAGATGCTTAACTGACTGAGCCACCCAGGTGCCCCCTTTAGCTGATGTTTCTGTGTTTATCTTATATCATTCAATTTTACAAAGCTTTCTTATTTATTTTTAAATTTTTCTTTCTTAATTTCCCTGGCTTGGATTTCCAATGTAACATTGAATGGAAGTGGTGAAAGCAAATATGTTTGTCTTGTTCCTGATGTTGGAGAGACATTTTAGAGTCTTTCAGCATTAAGTATGTTAGCTGTAGGATTTTTGTAGGTTGAGGAAATTCCTTTTATTCCTAAGCTATTGGGTTATTCCCAGCTTTACTATGAGTGGCAAATTTTGTACCAAGTTTCTGTGTCTATTGAGATGACTAGTTCTTTTCAACTTTTATTCTAGTAAAATGGTATGTCACTTAAATTGACTTTGAGATATTAAACTAACTTTGAAATCCTGAGATAAATGCCATTGATCGTGGTGTGTATTCCTTGATAGAGGTTGCAAGATTGCTTGCTACTATTTTATAGAGAGTTTTGCATCTACATTCAAATGTCTTTGGTTTTAGTTTCAGTGTAATATTGACACTGCTTCTGAAAATGTTTCTTCTCCTTTTGGAAGAGTTTGTGAAGGAGAGGAATCCATTAATTTTCAAACATTTGATAAAATTCATCGGTGAAGGCATCTGGGAATGTACTTTTCTTTGTGGGAAGCTTCAACATGAATGAAACCTCTTTGCTTGTTAAAGGTTTATTCAGATTTTCTTGTATTTCTTAGCATCAGAAATTTGTGTCTGTCAGAATTGGACCATCTCATGTAAGTTATTTAATTTTGGCATAATACTCCCTTGTTTTCTTTTGATTTCTGTAAGAATGGTAGAGAGATGCCTTCCTTCATTCCTGATTTTAGTAGTATGAGTCTTTTCTCTTTTTTTCTTGGTTAGTCCAGCAAAAGTTGTCTGGTTTTTTGTTTGTTTGTTTCTGCTTGCTTTGAGTTTAGCTTGCTCTATTATTTCCAATTCTTAAGGTGGAAGATTAGGTTAATCATTTGAAATTATTCCTTTTTAAAATATAGGCATTTCAAATATAATTTTTCTTCTAAACACAGGTTTAGCTGCTTCTCATATGCTTTGGTATAATGTGTTTTCATTTTCACTCATCCCAATGTATTTTCTAATTTTCATTATGATATCTTCTTTTACTCATTGGATAGTATTGTTTAATCTTCATATTTCTGAATTTCATAAATTTTCTATTGATTTATAATTTCATTTCACTGAGATCAGAGAAAATATTTTCCATATTTTTTTTTAATTATCAAGAATTTTATCATGCCAAATCCTATGGCTTATTCAGGAGAATGTTCCACGTTCACCTGGGGAGAATATGTGTTCTACTGTTGTAGCATGCAGTGTTCTTTAGATGTTTGTTAGATCTACTAGATTCATAGTGTTTTTCACATCTAATCTTTCTTGTTAAACTTCTGTCTAGTTATTATACCCACTACAGAAAGTGGAATCTATACTTATTACTTTTTATTTCCCTTAAACTTCCCTTAAATTTCTCCTTTAAGTTTTGTAAAAAAATTAAATTACATTGGCTATTTTAGGTCTTTTGCTTCTCCATGTAAGCTTTACAGTCAGTTTATTAATATCCACAAGATATCTTGCTAGGAATTTGACTGAGACTGTACTGAATCTACAGATCAAATTAGGAAGGACTGACATCTTAATAATATTGAGTCCTCCTATCTATAAAAAAGGAATAGCTCTCCATATTTTGTTGTTCTTTGATTCATTTAGCAGAGTTCTGTGATTTTCCTAATTTTGTTAGGTTTATACCTAAGTATTTCATTTGGGGTGGTACTAATGTAAATAGCATTGTGTTTTTAATTTCAAATCTCACTCGGTCACTGGTGGTACATAGAAAAAAATTACTTTTATATATCAATCTTATATCCTGTATGATGTTACATCATTTATTAGTTCCAGGAATTCTGTTGTTGCTGTTTCAGATTTTCCACAAAGACCATCATGTCATCCATGAACAAAGACAGCTTTATGTCTTCCTTCCCAATCTGTATTCTTCTTATTTGCTTTTCTTGTCTTACTGTATTGCAAATCTTCCAGTATGATGTTGAAAAAGAATGGTGAAAGGGGACATCCTTGCCTTATACTGATCTTAGTGGGAACGTTCCATGTTTCTTATCATTAAGTATGATGTTAGCTATAGGACTTTTGTACATAGTCTTTTTTTTTTTAAAGACTTTATTTATTTATTTCTTGTCAGAGAGAGAGAGAGAGAGCACAAGCAGGCAAAATGGTAGGGAGAGGCAGAGAAAGAAGCAGGTTTCCTGCAGAGCAAGGAGCCCGATGAGGGACTCGATCTCAGGACCCTGAGATCATGACCCAAGCCGAAGGCAGATGCCCAACTGACTGAGCCACCCAGGCATCCCTGTACATAGTCCTTATCAAGTTGAAGAAGTTTTGTTAAGGGCATCTGGGTAGCTGAGTCAAGTGAAGCGTCTGCCTTTGGCTCGGGACATGATACCAGGGTCCTGGGATTGACCCCTGCATCTGCTCCCTGCTCAGTGGAGAATCTGCTGTTCTCCAGCTCCTCTCCTCTACTTATGCTCTTTCTCTCAAATAAACAAAAGCTCTTTTAAAAAGTTCTTTATTCCTAGTTTATTGAGACTTTCTATCATGAATGGTTATTGGAGATTTTCAAATTTTTTTCTACATATACTGATATAATCATGTGATTTTTCTTTTTTAGCCTATTGATGTGATAGAGAATATTAATTGATTTCATATGTGGAACTGACATTGTGTATCTTGTCCCTCTCCCTCTGTTGCACTCTCCCTCTCTGTCAAATAAAAAAATAAAATATTTTTTTAAAAAGAAATTAAAAAATAAATTTTTTATCTTTAAAACTTTTTTATCTTTAAAAATCTAAAAATTTTTTGGGGCACCTGGTGGCTCAGTGGGTTAAAGCCTCTGCCTTCAGCTCGGGTCATGATCCCAGGGTCCTGGGATTGAGCCCCGCATCGGGCTCTCTGCTCAGCGGGGAGCCTGCTTCCCCCTCTCTCTCTGTCTGCCTCTCTGCCTACTTGTGATCTCTGTCTGTCAAATAAATAAAAAAATTTAAAAAAAAATCTAAAAATTTTTTATCTCTAAAACTCATCAGTATTGACTGTTTATATGTGCTTTAACAAACTGCTCTAACACATGAGGTATTTGTTATTATTCTTTTTATAGGAAGACAATTCATAAAATTAGTCCCATTACAGGTAGGGAGCAACCATTCATATAGCTCTAATTAAATACCACTTGGACAAAGGATAATATAGTAAGTTATACTGGGTATACTGAAATTCTGTATTTGAATTGACTTACCATTAAGTTTCCAGCCTAATAGCCTATAGTCATCTGCTTTTTCCCCAAAGGCATGCATTAGCTGTCAGCAGATAGAAACAAGATGTGCTCTTTTTATACTGACATTCTAAGATCTCAAGAAGTCTTGACAGAATTAATTTGGCCAAGTTTCAAGAAACTGCTGTCTACTTAATTTGTAAAATCTAATACTTATAAAAATTGACCAAGTTTTACTTGATAATAGAAACGTATGTGCATATTGTGATCAAAATATATCTTATCTGTCCAATAAGAATTTGATCCAACGTTTCTCAGATATCAAGGAAAAATCTGCTTTGAAAAGATAAAACTATACACAAAGTTGTTCACTGCCTGGACTTGGGCAAGTTATTTAACTTCTCTGGACCAAGGTATCACTGTATCTTCATTTTAGTGAGGGAATAAGAGTGAATATCAATGCTTTCAAATAAAGTAATGTAAGAGAGAGATTCTGTAAATTTTAAGTCAACAATACAAAATCTAAGCTTATTAGATGGTGATTTTCAAGGGACTATAATTGTTGACCTCATTTAGCTAAGGCTTCTAAAGTGGAGTCAAAAGATCTTATTTCATATTTGTTACAGGGACTAAAATTTACATAAACAAACAGAATATTCACAGTTCTCTTCCTTTTTATTTTCTTGTTGGTTCATAGGGCATTTCAAGACAGAGACAATGGAAGCAAAACAATTGTATCTGTCACATAGAATCAATGAGGCAGAAGTTAGGCTTAAAATAGGATCAGGCTGGCAGTCCCTGATGCATCTTCTTCCAACTCCACTAATAAACACATAAGAGGCAGAAAATTTTGAAAATTCCCAATGCAGAAAACTATGACTGACAGTCAGCCAATTGCCAGACGTGGGAGAGATTTCCTCTAGGTAAAAGCCTTAGAGAACGGCACTGAAATATAACAGATAGCCTTCCTGTGCTAGGCTACACTTGTCTGATTTCCTGAAAGTTAGATAAAGGGAGATTAATTTTCTTCTCCACCGTCTGTCACTGTCATTAAAAACAAAACAAACCAACAACCTAAAAACCAAGATCTGCAGGATGTTGGGAAGCTATCTCTTTTGTTATGAGTACTCTATTCTAGATATCCAAAAGGTTAATCCTCAATTCCCTTCTCAGTGCAACCCTTTCTGAATCCAAAGGAACAGGACAACTCCCAGAAAGCCTGGTGGAGCCAGAGCACCAGTGATGAAAGGTAAACCATTTCAATCTGGGAGAAAAACTCCTACCAGTTTCTCTAAAAATTATCAAGGAAACCTGATTCCCCAGCAGGATTATCTGTAAGAACCCTAGAAATACAGATTTCTTTTCTCCATTTGCAAACATTCTGATTTCAGTCCAACTGAAGAGGTACCTAAAGACCTATATGCTACCTTATTTTCCAAGTGATTAGAAGAACAGCCCTGTGTGGGAATCGATGATTTAGGGCTCATGACTGAGGTGTCCAGTTTTCTACTCCTTGGTTATTATGGGCTCTGAAATCACAATATCACTTTCTATATGTTTCGTCTATTATAAATCAGTTCTTTCCTGATAATGGAAATTAGATCCAGTGAAGCAATTCTCCTAAATGCTTTGTTCACCTCATCATTGAAATATTCATCAGGGCAAATAGGAATTTTTTTAAAAGATTTATTTATTTATTTGACAGAGAGACAGAGAGAGAGGACAAGCAGTGGGGAGCAGCAGGCAGTGGGAGAAGGAGAAGCAGACTCCCCACTGAGCAGGGAGCCTGACATGGGGCTCTATCCCAGGACCCTAAGATCATGACCTGAGCTGAAGGCAGATGCTCAACCAAATGAGCCACGCAGGCACCCCCAAATAGGAAATTTCTAAGCAAGATGGTATTTCTCATTCTTTTGGATAGTTGAAAGTTTACTGCCACACTGTTATTTAATATCTTAACTTAGTGATAGCTCTTTTTGTGGTTTCATTCACATCTTCTATTTAATTTTACCCCAACTTCCACCTTCAATGTTTTTTTTTTTTTTATAAAGTAGGATACTCAGCTAACATGCATTGCTACCTCCCTTTATTCTATTAAAATTATTTTTAAAACTAAGGTCTTCCAATTGTATATTCCAATTATGTGTCACACTTCGGCAAATATCAGTGACACACAGGATATTTTCTTTACATTCCTGTGATAAAATTTCCTGTTGACTTCATTATTTATACTCTCCATTTGATTAGACACATCTGTGGCTTTTCCAAGATCCTTTTGATATGCTTGCCTTGAGAGGAGAATTTCAAAGATGGGTATTCCTTTGAATAAGAACAGAAGTGGGTGAATTCTGGAATTTAATATTTATTTAACAAAAAAACGTAATGGTAATGATTACAAGTGAGCCTGTCATAAGAAGACTGTGCTTTTGCTTTTATCAACAGAAATGATCTTTCCTATAAAATCAAATTAACCTAGTGATAGAATTTTAAGTGGTTTGATTTTTTTATATTATATCAAACTTCATTCTACCATTGCAGAAATGTGAAGAAATTGACATAATAATAATGGACTTACCAGGCACAATTTAATTAGTAAATTAATTTTCACTAACATCAGGAAGCTACTGTCATGGTCCCAGAGAGGCCAAATAGTGTGGCTGAATGCCACTCAGTAATATGCTGATTGTAAGATGTAAGGATTTCAAAATCTAAAATGAACGGTCTGTTACACTTCTAAATTTAATATTTTATTAATTACTAAGTATTATATTTTATAAAAATCAAGAACAATTTTTAACACGTGTCAGGACTTAGCTTTTTATCGTGAAGTAATTTCACAACTGTTACATTTATTTTCAATTCAGGCAAAATGTTTGAAAGAAATATTACTGAATTGAAATTCTTCCTGGTTACATACTGAGTCTGGTCCCAAAGAAATGCAATTGATTAATTTTAATAAGCACACAAGTACTTGGACATTTATATGACTTTTTTCCTTTTGAAGTACTCACTTAAAGAGGCTACTTATTTATTCTAACAGAAATATTATTACTCAAAATATTTAGGTAACTTCTCCTTGGGAATTGCTATCTGTGCCTATAGCACATGTACTTAAATATCCATAATGGTAAAAAATATCTGTCCCTTGAGAGCTGATTTAATTTTGAAAACATCTCAGAATCATCTGGAGGCAAGCATTAGGAATAAATTTGATGATCAGGACAAACATTAGAGTCTGGGCCAGGAATAAATCTAAAGTAATGAAAACTAATTTGGTTGCACAGCTTAAAACCTCTTTCTGTGGCAGTTCCCCCTCCAAAAAAAATTACAAAATAACTTTGGAAAAGGCAGCAGTATTTAGTATGTATACAGATTCGTAAAGATAAACCCTCACTGGATATGGAAGTTTGAGTATAATATTTAAAATCAATGTTATTACTATGGAGTAATTCATCTCTTCAGATATAATGCCTGGCCTGCAGCAAAGAAAAAATGTTAATAGAATTAATGAAAGGATGCATGCATTAATCAAAGAATATTGTAGGGGGGCGCCTGGGTGGCTCAGTGGGTTAAGCCGCTGCCTTCGGCTCGGGTCATGATCCCAGGTCCTGGGTTTGAGCCCCACATCGGGCTTTCTGCTCAGCGGGAAGCCTGCTTCCTCCTCTCTCTCTCTGCCTGCCTCTCTGCCTACTTGTGATTTCTCTCTGTCAAATAAATAAATAAAATCTTTAAAAAAAAAAAAAGAATATTGTAGGAAAATAATTTTAAAAAACACACAGTGTTTTTAAAGGTACTTCCTAAATAATCCATATTACCTATACTTCATTTATACAACTAATATGTATAGTATCTATACTTATATTTTTACTTCAATTCATACAACTCATAATTATATTTTGATAGTACGCATATTTTTTCTACTTACAACAGCATGTTGAATAAATAAATAGATCAAGATGGCAAAGTAGCAAGATCCCCAGTGCACCTCCTCTCAGACATACTAAAACTACATATTCATCGAACCCTAAGAACAGCCTGAAGACTAGCAGAACAGCTCTCCTACGACTAAAGATATGATGAAAAAGCCCCACTGAGATGGGTAAGAGAAACAAAGACACACTCTGGCCAGGAACCACAACCCTGGTGTGGCAAGCCATATGTGGGAGGAATAGCACAAGTGTAAGGGTGCTTCCTGGGGAGTGAAGGGTTCAAGCCCCTCATCAAGCACCCCAGACCTGGGAAACCTACACTGGAAAGATGAGCCATTTGGCTTTCTGAAACCAGAGATGCTTAACTCTGGGAGAGCTGGAGGACTTCTAGGAAACCAAGACCCTGCTTCTAAAGGTGTGCACAAACCCACTCACTCACAGAACCAGCAGCAGTTGGCAGAGAGGTAGCAGTTGTAAAGCAGCAGTTGTAGAGTGCCTGGGTCATATATAAAGGAGATTTATTGACGAAGTTTAGGGTGTGTGCTGGTGGGGAAGGGATCTGTAGGTGCTTACTTGAGAAATAAAAAGAAGCACTCTTCTACTAGCTGACTGGAGCTTATCATTTCTAACACTCTCCGCCTACTTCTGTTAGCACTGTTTCCTTGCCACAGATGGGCAAAAACGTAAAGAGGATCATTAGGTACAGAATTCCGGTTATAAAATAAGTCAAGTCCCAAGTATGTAAAGTACAACATAGAGAATATAGTCAGTAATATTGTACATAATATCGTGACAGACAGTAACCAGACTTATTATGGTGATCATTTTGTAATGCATGTAAATGTCAAATCACTATGCTATTCACTTGAAACTAATATAATATTGTCATATTATACTAATATACATTATTATATTAATATCATATTGTCATATTATACTAATATACATTATTATATTAATATCATATTGTCATATTGATATATGGCATATTGAATGTATGTCAACCATACTTCAATAAAAAATATAAAAAATAAATAGAAGTACAGAGGTAGTGTAACTGTTTTTATATGTCATTTTACTATCTCTTCTTTTATAGCATATATTGCTGCCCTTATTAGAGTCTCTAGCTACATAAGGAAAATCATTTTAAAGTTATTTAACCACAGCTTTGATATTTAAATATTTTCAAGAATTCATGGCCTCCACCCACCTGTGCCATTTAACTCTCTCATTCTAAGGCAGGAGCATTTTGAACCGCTCGCCTGTCTTCTGAATGTGAGTTTCCCTCTTCACGTTGCAACTCCTACTTATCTTTCAGGTCTTAAAGCTAACAACACTTCCTCTGTGAAATTACAACAAAATCACTCAAACAGATTTGATATTCCCTCTCTAAAACTACACAACTCATGTGCATACTTCCCTTATCACCTTTGTTACTATTCTTTACAGGTGTGTCGGCTCTCCACTCTTGGGTTCTTTCAAACTAAGTCCTTCACTTTCCCTGCACCTCAACTATTAACATAGTGTATACCACATAGTATGTGCTCCATTAATATCTGTAGAGTAAGTAAAATAAAACAGATTTCTCCAAGGACTCTCATTAATCATCTCGAACCTGAAATACTCATAAGCCTTTCATTTTGTCCTTCCACTTGGCATCATTACATTCTGAAGAAGATAGATCAAATAATCCACCTACAGTGAAATTCTTCTAAACAGACATACATTTTGGAATGTAATTTGTCTTGATATTATTGTTGCAAACACAATTCTTAAAATAATTCACAATTCTTAAAATACATATTACCAAGCAACTGGTTTCTTAATGAGGACACTTTCATTATTCACTGATTCATTCAACAAATATTGACTGAAAACATAAATATACAGAAATTCATTTAGCCTCTAAAAAGAGATTTTTTTTATCTCTTGTATCACAAGGTAATTTGTCTATTTTATATTCTATTATACTCTAAATTTAAACACATAAATGGAAAAGTAAATCTGTAATCATGTTTAATTCCAGAGACTTACCTCAGAGCAATTTGAGCAGTTGGATAAAAATAATCTTCCTGAATTTTAGCTGCATAAAAACAATGATTTCTTTCCCATATGATCCCTAGGTAAGTGTTTTTTACTTTCCATGTTTATGGTTTTTTGTTTGTTTTTCAAGAATGTAAGACTGCATTAGTTTATTAAAGGAGAAGTCAAAACCTTCTGCCATATTGGATCAGGTCTCTTCAGTTTCTAATTGATGGTTTTGCTTGAGAGAACTTTCTGTCCATCATTTACTACTGTGGACAGCAATATTTTCAAAATCATTTATTTCAAAAATGTCCCCTTTTTGGACCTACATCACATGCCCAAAATTTTTGAAGGACTAACGAGCACTTTCCTTCCATATTAACTAATTGACATAATACATACCTTTAAGACACTAAATATATTATCATTGAAATTTATAAAAGATACTTAAAAGAAATGATTTTCACTTGAAAAACTGTTTTAAGGAGAAATTTTCTCTGAACAGTCATGTGTAATGATTAATTTTTTTTCCATATTTGAATTCCATACAAATACCTAGGAAACCGAATTATCTGAAAATAAATATGAATGTCACACTTTAAAATGGCTCAGTCTTCATGTATTCAGAATAATCATCCCAGAAAAAGGAAGACCAAAAGAAAAAAGAAAGAAAGAAAGATAAAGCCAAATCTGGCATACAGGAGAAGAAAAAGGAAAGAAGAGATAATGGTAGAGTAGTAAAGCAGAAAGGATAAACACAAAGATCCAGGATATGGGGAAGAGTAGCAAGCAGCTGATACTCCATCAAATGGAAAGAATTCATTTATAAATTCAATCATTAATTTAACAATTGTTTATTGACCATAGCTGTGTGTCAGACACTAGTTAAGGAACCTGATATTCCTCAATGCACAAAAAAGCCTCTGCCCTCATGGAGTTTATATCTTAGCTAATGGAAACAAACAATAAACATTAAACATAGTAAGTGAGTTAAAGAGCATGATAGGGGAGAAGTGTGGAAAGATCCAAGTAGTAAGGATGGGATAGAGCGGTAAATAATGTGGGTCCTTATAGACTATTATAGGGACTTTGGCTTTAACTAGCATGAAGGGCCACTGCAGGGTTTTGAGCAGAGGAGGAACATGAGGAAAGACTGATTATCAGGGCATGAAGGGATAAGTGGGGGTAAAGCCAGTGAGACCCATTGGGAAACTAACTGCAGTCATCCCAATGAGAAATAATAGGGGTTCATACCAGGGCAGAAGTAGTGGAGGTATTGAAAAGTGGTCAGATTCTGGATATATGACTAATGCCTTCTTAATATAAGTTACCTACTCCTGAAAGTCAGACTTTCTCCTCAAAAGGTTCTTTCTCATTAATTTATTAAAACCTAATGTATTACCAAAACACAGTAACTAAAATATAATTAAAAAAAAAACCTATATAAAGTAATTATTATGTCAGGGTGCAGATTGTTCTGTAATTATCAAATAATACAGATGTTGACAAAAATGTGTTTTGTCAGTAATTTCACTGGTTAGCACTAGAAAAACCTGAGGGGTCATTTCTTTCATTGAAACTCTTTTTTAAATGTCTCCACATGATTCTGACATCATATAAATTGGATTTGGAATGTATTCAAGATTTTCCTCACACATCATTTTGCTAAACTGTTAATTAAAAATGTTCTGTTAAAATATTTGTTAATGTATTTTATTAAAGTGTTAAACATTTTAAAAATGTTTAAGATTTTATTGAACTGGGTTTTCGGGATAAGGATATAATTTTTTCCTATGTAAAATTCATCTGAAAAATGTGGGCCTCTCTTGAGAGATACATGCATTCCCTAAAGTTTGACTTAAAAATCAAGAGGTACTTGTTTTGCTGGAAATGTTGAGACATTCTGTAGGCTATTCCTTCATTTTGAAGACCTAGGAAACATAATTTCCTTATGGGCTGTGGATAAAGTGTTTGAGAGAAAGCCAAGAGTTAGGTATGACTCTAAGATATTTGACTTAGGGCGCCTGGGTGGCTCAGTGGGTTAAGCCGCTGCCTTCGGCTCAGGTCATGATCTCAGGGTCCTGGGATCAAACCCCACATCGGGCTCTCTGCTCAGCAGGGAGCCTGATTCCTCCTCTCTCTCTCTGCTTGCCTCTCTGTCTACTTGTGATCTCTCTCTGTCAAATAAATAAATAAATAATCTTTTTAAAAAAAAAGATATTTGACTTAAGTTCACAAGAATGATGGAATTGCTATCATGTGACATGGTGAATGCTTTGAGATGAAGCAGATTTAGGGAAAGCATGCTGAGGGTACACATCAAGATTTTCACCTGGAATACACTGAGTTAGAAATATCTACTAATATCTAATATAATAGAGATGTAAGTACATAGACATTCTAGTCTTGAAGATAGAAAAAAGATTGGGGCTAGAGATACACATTTGAAAGTCTGTTGAATAGATGACATTTCAGGTTTTTAAAGATAAGAGTGCCAAAAGAATGAAAGAAGAAAGAAGACAACACAGTAACATTAAGATGCCTGGAGAAGAGGAAGAACCATCAAAGACGGTAGGCAGAATAACATCTCCCCCCAAAATATCAGCATCCTAACCCCAAAAATCTATAAAACTGTTATGTTACAACATTAAGAAGAATCAAGGTTGTTTGCAAACATCTTCTCCCATTCCATAGGCTGTCTTTTAGTTTTGATGATTGTTCCCTTCACAGCACAGCTTTTTATCTTGATGAAGTTCCAATAGTTCATTTTTGCTTCTGTTTCCCTTGCCTGTGATGACATGTCTACTAAGAAGTTGCTATGGCCAACAACATCAATGAGGTTGCTGTCTATGTTGTCGTCTAGGATTTTAATGGTTTCCTGTCTCAAATTTATGTCTTTTTTCCATTTTAAATGTATTTTTGTGTATGGTCTAAGGAAGTGGTCTGGTTTTGTTCTTTTGCATGTTGCTGTCTGGTTTTCCCAACACCATTTGTTGAAGAGACTGTCTTTTTTCCATTGGACATTCTTTCCTGCTTTGTCGAAGAATAGTTGACCATAGAGTTGTGGGTCCATTTTTGAGTTTTCCATTCTGTTCCATTGATCTATGTGTCTGTTTTTGTCCCAGTACCATACTGTCTTGACAATTACAGCTTTGTAATAATAGCTTGAAGTCCAGAATTGTGATGCTTTTTCTTTCTCAAGATTGCTTTGACTATTTGGTATCTTTTGTGGTTTCACACACATTTTAGGGTTGTTTGTTATAGCTCTGTGAAAAATGCTGGTGGTATTTTGACAGAGATTGCATTAAATGTGTAGAGTGTTTTGAGTAGTATGGACATTTCAACAATATTTTTTATTCCAATCCAAGAGCATGGAATGTTTTTTCATTTCTTTGTGTCACTTTCAATTCTTTTGTAAGTGTTCTATAGTTTTCAGAGTACAGATCTTTTGCCTCTTTGGTTAGGTTTATTCCTAGGTGTCTTACTGTTTTTGGTGTAATTGTAAATGGGATCCATTCCTTGATTTCTTTTTCTGCTTCTTCAGTATTGGTGTATAGAAATCCAACAGATTTCTATACATTGATTTTATATCCAGTGACTGGACTTTGTTGTATTCCTTTATCTGTTCTAGCAATTTTTTGGTGGAGTGTTTCGGGTTTTCCACGTAGAGTATCATGTCATCTGCTAATAGTGAAAGTTTGACTTCTTCCTTGACAATTTGGATGCCTTTTATTTCTTTTTGTTGTCTGATTGCCAAGACTAGGACTTCTAGAGTATGTTAAATACCACTGGTGAGAGTAAACATCCCTGTTTTGTTCCTAACCATAGAGGAAAAGCTCTCAGGTTTTTCCCATTAAGGAAGATATTAGTTGTGGATCTTTGTATATGGCCTTTAGAATCTTGAGGTATGTTCCATCTATCCCTACTTTGTTGAGGGTTTTTATCAAGAATGGATATTGTATTTTGTCAAATGCTTTTTCTGCATCTATTGTCAGGCTCATATGGTTCTTATCCTTTCTCTTATTAAATTCATTGATTTGTGAATACAGACCAACCCCTGCAGCCCAGGAATAAATCCCACTTGATCATGGTGAATAATTCTTTTAATGTACTGTTGGATTCAATTTGCTAGTATCTTGTTATTTTTTGGAACCATGTTCATCAGGGATATTGGCCCGTAATTCTCCTTCATAGTAGGGTTTTTGTCTGGTTTTGGAATCAAGGTAATGCTGCCCTTGTAGAATGGAAATCTTCCTTCCATTTCTATTTTTTAAAACACTTTGTGAAGAATAGGTATTAACTTCTTTAAATGTCTGGTAGAATTCCCCCAGGAAGCCATCTGGCCCTGTGCTTTTGTTCTTTGGGAGATTTTTGATTATTGATTCACTTTCTATGCTGGTTATAGGTCTGTTCAAATGAAATCTTGGCATTTGCAACAACATGGATGGAACTAGAGTATATTATGCTAAGCGAAGTAAGTCAGAGAAGACAAATATGATATAATTTCACTCACAGGTGGAATTTAAGAAACAAGACAGATGAACACAGGGGAGGGAAAAGAAAAATGAGAGAGGGAAGCAAATAAGAGACTCTTAACTACAGAGAACAAACTGAAGGTTGATGGAGTGGGGGTGGGAAGGGGAGGAGCTAAATAGGTGATGGATATAAAGGAGGGCATTTGTTGTGGTGAGCACTTAGTGTTATATGTAAGTGATGATCATTAAATTCTACTCCTGTGGGGCGCCTGGGTGGCTCAGTGGGTTAAAGCCTCTGCCTTCAGCTCAGGACATGATCCTAGGGTCCTGGGATCAAGCCTGCATCCAGCTCTCTGCTCGGCAGGGAGCCTGCTTCCTTTCCTCTCTCTCTGCCTGCCTCTCTGCCTACTTATGATCTCTGTCTGCCAAATAAATAAATACAATCTTCAAAAAAATAAAAATAAAAAATAAATTCTACTCCTGAAGCCAATATGACACTCTATGTTAACTAACTAGAATTATTAAATAAAATTTTGAAAAGGATAAGAAGAATTAAGCTTGCTAAACAGCTGACCCTAAAACCGGGGAATTATAATGGTTTAGCTGAGGAATTCCTAAAAGTGGAAGTGAGGGCAGAAAAAGAGTCCATGTCAAAGTAATACAATGTGGGAAAGATCCAAGCAACTGTTGTGGACTGAAGATGGAAGAGGGACCCAAGCCAAGGAACACAGGCTGGCTCTAAAAATGTGATATTAATAGTACTTACCTCTATTTTTGATGTTTTTCAACTTGAGATGCACTTTGGATTCACCTCAGAAATTTTTGAAACATCTCATGCTGTCAGCTCCCTCACCCCGTCCAGAAATTCTTGTTTTCTATTTAATAAGGTCATTATGCACCTAGGGTTGTACATCTAAGGTTGACATCTCTGCCCTAAAATGTTATCACGAGAATTATCTGAGTGAGCTAGTCCATTTAAAGTAGTTAGTACACACTTGCCAAGTGCTCAGTAAATACTGATCTGTTTTAATGATCACCATTTTATAGCTGAAATATTAAGCTTAATGAGATAGAGAAACTTGTCTAAGATTATAGCTGATAAGTAGTAACATCAGGTCTAACTACAAACATGAGTTCATTGTAGTAACTGAATCTGACTACAATAGCAAAAGAAAGGCAACAAGTGAAAAACCTTATTTCACGTAAAATTTTTTTCTTTTTTTTTAAGATTTTACCCATTTGACAGACAGAGATCACAAGCAGGCAGAGAGGCAGGCAGAGAGAGAGAGGAGGAAGCAGGCTTCCCGCTGAACAGAGAGCCCGATGCGGGGCTCGATCCTAGGACCCTGGGGTCATGACCTGAGCCGAAGGCAGAGGCTTTAACACACTGAGCCACCCAGGCGCCCCATAAAAGGAAATATTTTCTAAGAAACAAATTTATTTTGCCGCTCTCTACTCATTGTTTTGAGTCTAAACATTGAGAGGGGGTTTGTGCTTAAAATAGAGAGCAACCTAAGGGAACATCTACTAGGAGGTATGGCCACGGTTTCCAAGAAGGCAGAAACTAGGAGCACAGGAGTCTGAGCTAAGGGAAAAGGGGTGAAGTGAGGCATCAATGCAGGAAAGGAAAGACTGCAGTTGACTCAAATAGGAGCATGAAGGGAAATTCCTGGTCACCCACAAAAAGTAAGCACTACTTTTTCACTCTCAAAAGATAGGTCCAGCATGGGTTGGGAGAGTATTGAAATATCACACTGAACTCCTAGAAGATTTGCAAATGTGCAGCCAAAATATAGAAGCAAGTGAATCCCAAGGACTGACATGTAAGCAAAGTAAAGGGCAGTGATATCGGCTGATATGAAATTATGAATTGTTCCATTATTCTTACTACTTGATATGTGTTATTATTTGATAAGTGAAAAGTCTCAAAAGAGTACTTGTATTTTATTTCAAACAAGAAATGCTAAAAACAGGAATATGCCACCTAACATTATGTCATGAACTTATTACACAGGAAATACTCACCACATAAAATAGTGCTGAGATGAGTGTTAAGTAGTATCTGTATTAAAGAGTTTTTGTTAGGATTAGAGATATTGCAGACAAAGGATCTAACAGTTGACTACATGTTTATAGCACCTAATAGATACAGTTATTAATATTACTAAAGCAGAAGTATCATTTCAAGTACAACAGAATTTATAATTGTAAAAGTTTGCCTTGCAACTATAATAAAATATAAAAGTCTAGTTCCTTGGTAAAATAAATAAGCACTAAACAACAAACATTTCTCTCTCAGAAAGAATCATATCTAGAAATAAACTGAACAAGAAATTCTATGCCAAATTATTCAGGGAGTACCCGTCCATGTGGTAGGCATCTCCTACCTGCTATGCACACTTTTTTTTTTTTTTTAAAGATTTTATTTATTTATTTACTTGACAGACAGAGATCACAAGTAGGCAGAGGCAGACAGAGAGAGAGAGGAGGAAGCAGGTCCCCTGCTGAGCAGAGAGCCCGATGCGGGGCTCGATCCCAGGACCCTGAGATCATGACCTGAGCCGAAGGCAGAGGCTTTAACCCACTGAGCCACCCAGGCGCCCCTGCTATGCACACTTTTAATGGGTTTTCCAATCAGTCTAGTTTAGTTTCTTATTGCCTTTTCCTTGAAGGTCTTGCCTATAAATACTGACCAGATGCAAATCTGTTTGGGCTCCTTCAGAGTAAATCTAGTATTCAAAGAATCAAAATCTTTACCTGTTATAAATTCACCCTCATTTGCCAGTGAAAATCTATTGAAATAAATTCTCTTGCATGTATGTGAACATTCCTTTAAAATTTGTATAAAAGCACCTGACAATTTAAAATTTTTCATGTGTCTTCTTTAGACACCAAATTCAAGTGTCTTTGCAGTTCACATGTAAACTGTGAATAAAGATTCATTCTCTACACATTTACAAAACCGTATCACCTCTTCGCCTCTCTTACATGCACAGTGTTTTCAATCACAGCAGTAATTGTGATTGCTCATGCAAAATTTGCACCTGTGACCATTTACAAAAATCATACATTGGTATGCTCTAAAAACTCAGAATATTCATGAGTTGCATGTGATCGTTGTTCGAAACTAATGCAAATGGAAAGGCTGTAGAAAAAGCCCATTTTTTGCATGTAATATTCTGTCAAAGAAACACACAATTTGGCCTTTCCTTATCCATTGTAGATACCATTTTCAGGATGTGATGTTTTTGTCAAGGATAAGATGAGAAAATAAAAGCTATGCCTACCAAGTCTATATTCACACTGTCTTCTCTCATTAGTATTCGGAAGGGTTTTTTTTCTGCTTGAAAAACTGCTGTCACTTTTCACATTTTAACACCCAGCCATCAACTTTTTCATAAATGCAATCACACCAGGAACTTCTTCATCTGCATGTGTCAAAAGGAAAATGTAAAAGATGTATATTTCATGACATAATAACATTCTACAGATTTCATAATGGAATTCTGCTACCTTTGGAGATATCCAATAGCTGGGTTGTTCATATGTGCAAGTTTGCAGTTTTGTGTCCTACTTTTGGCTTTTTTTTTTTTTTTTTTTAATTCTTGGTCAAGTTATCTCTTTTTCTATGATGTCTATCTATCCAGAAGCTATCCTTAGAAGATATCTCTATTCCTTTAATTGTGCTATCAAAATACATTTGGTCAGAACTTTAATTTCTTGGGTTGACTATTAGGAGATAAAAGTGAGATCAACATGGTTTAAAGTATAACCTATCTACTCTAAAATAAAATTTTAGTTTGAGTAAACCATGCTTTATTTTTATGTGAAGGCTATGGCCTCTGAAAATCTGCTGCCAAAGCTAGAATTGGATAATTGGGACTACTGTGCACATTTGTATAAAGTGTGCACTTCCTAAACACAAAGAGACTAGGTAGACCTGGTAATAAACCAGCTGCCCTTCCTCTGAGCCAAGACAGGTTTACTGAGTGTTGAAATTATGCATGCCAAGATCACAGCCCAAGCCTTTAAACATAGGAAATGGTTTTATTAGTTTCTTATTGCTAATGTAATGAATTACCACAAAAATAATGTCTTAAAACAACATTAACTGATTCTCTTGCTGTTCTAGAGGTGTGAACTCTGAAATCAGTTTCACTGGGCTAAACCAAAGAGTATACCAGGAACCTTCCTTCTGGAGGTTCTGAGAGGAGAATCCTTTTCATCACTTTCTCTGATTTCTAGAACTACATGCCTTACTTTCACAGGCTCATGGTACCTTCCTCCAACTTCATAGTAACAAATCTCTGTTTCTATTGTCATATAGTCTTCAGTCATAGGATCTCCTGCCTCTCTCTTATAAGGCCCCTGTGATTACCTTAGACCTAGCCAGATAATCAAAGATAATCTCTCTATTTCAAGATTCTTAATCATATCTGCAAACTTCCTTTCACCATATGAGGTAACATATTCATATGTTCCAGGGATTAGGACATGGACACCGTGAGGGGCCATTTTATAGCATAGGTCAATAGTCAATAAATGATAGCATTTACTATTTTTTTTCACAAGTAGTATATAAATGCCATGTAGGGTGGTGGTGGAAGTATTAGTGGGGGTGGTAGTAATAGTAGTAAACAAGTTATGGTTAACAACCATGTATAAGATGTGTTTTAAAAGAACTTGCCTTTCTGTACATATCTTTCTGGCAAGCTTACAACTGGACATAAAATGTCTAAGCTTAATTTTAGTCCATTGATTTTTGTTCTTCTTAGACAGCTTATTAATCCATCGAGTACCTACATGATTTAATAAAGAGAAAATATGAAAAGTGATAAATGCTCCCTCCTTAAATCACTGATGTCCAGTAAATACTTGAAGTGATGCACAAAATGCATACATTTTTATTAGAAATAGGGAGAGATAAAAATGGAAAGGTAAAGATTATACTGTGTTATCCTAAGAAGTAGGATATATAAGAACAATAAGGAAGAGGAGAAGGAAAAAAATGGGAAGGGGAGTATATTCTTTTAGTTTTTATAATGTCACTGTTTTATATATGACACTGTTTTTAGCACTTTATTTATATTTATTCTGTTTATAATTATAGTTTTATGAAGTTGGTATTATTATTGTTCTTGTTTCCCATAGAGAAAACTGAAACAAAGAGCTGGATTATAGCGGACCTGGTATATATTTCAGGTACCTTGCCTCCAGAGCCCACATTCTTAACTATTAATCATGGGTAGCACGCCTCCTGAAGCTCCAGGATGTAAACTCCAGCTCGGGAAAGTAAGTTATCCCTGCGTAGGGTAGTAAGAGAGGGAAGTAACAGACATTTAAGTTGCCAGTGTTGGTACCTCGCTTATCTGTTTGAGAATTTCATCAAGTCTTCATCTGAGATGGGCAGGGAGTGAGAAGAGGAAGGTGTACAAAAATTGAGATATACTAGTGGAAATTGAACTGTGTATTGAATTAAAATAACTTCTTTTTCTCATCTGAAAATTAGCATGTGTTCATAGAAAATTTTTAAAATGCAAAAATACACAAAATAAAAATCATGGTAATCTGATGACTTTCCTTTTTAAAAATTTTTTTTACAAAATTAAGATGTATCCAAATTATTTTCTAAAGAGATATATTATCATTTGTGGAATTTAAATAGGAATTTACCTGAAGGTAGACATCTAGCAGTACTTATGGTTTGGAATTTTTGAGGATCACAATGCTTTGAGAATGTGATGAAAGCTAGAACAATGTGCCATAATACAATATTTTAAATATAGTTTCAGAAATTTCACTTGCAACCTCTCTCATATTCAAATGCAGCTAAGAATCACTGATCTAGATAATTAAAATAATCTCTATCAGACTCTGCCATGGCAATCTGGGACACTGCCAACACTCAGTGACATTATTTTGACAATGGAACATGTCTTGTTTTAATGGGCAGTTTTTCGATGTTCCCAAATATATTCCTTTAGAGGAACATAGTTTTTGTTAAACATAGATTTTTATGTGCTCATCTCTTTTTTTGTTTGTTTGTTTTAATTTTTAAATTTTTTAATAACATATAATGTATTTTTATCCCCAGGGGTACAGGTCTGTGAATCGCCAGGTTTACACATTTCACAGCACTCACCATAGCACATACCCTCCGCAATGTCCATAATCCCACCCCCCTCTCCCGTGCCCCTCCCCCCAGCAACCCTCAGTCTGTTTTTTGAGATTAAGGGTCACTTATGGTTTGTCTCCCTCCCAATCCCATCTTCTTTCATTTTTTCTTTTCCTACCCCCCAAGCCCCCCACATTGCATCTCCACTTCCTCATTCAGGGAGTATGTGCTCTTCTCTTTAAGAAAATTACAAGAAATGAAGTACAATGCTAAGAAAATAGTAGTTCCAACTTAAGGTTTACATTTGATTATTTCACAATTTTTTCAAATGTGGCATTTTCTTATTTCACTATATTATGTTTGTAGAAACAAAATGTAGAAAGTGAGAAAAAAAAATTATAAATACTTCACAGATCAGTGATAAACTTCATTACAGATTATTTTAATTACCTTTTACACATGAAAGAGATTATATGTATAAGAAAAGATAATAAATACTTACAGGATAGTCACTGTTTTGAACAGCTTACATGTTTAATTCATTTTATTCTTCCAAAATATCAAGAGATTGGTACTGTTATCAGCTTCACTAAATAGAATAAGAAGCAGAGAGACTATAACTTTGTTAGGGTCATAGAGCTAGTAAGTACTAAAAGTAGGAGTTGAAGCCTGTTTAGCTCAAGAATCTCTCTCTTACTAAACTCACTGAGCCAGGTTGTTTTGTAAAGGAGGGGAAGGCAGAACAGAGTACAATGCCATGGAAATCACAGCAGGCCTTTCAAAGAGTAGTGGATAAGGAAACAACTCAAGTGCCCATCAACAGATGAATAAAAATGTGGTATACACAAACACATGTACACACACACACACACACGCACATATACCACACACATACTATGGAGTATTACTCAGCCATAAAAAAGAATGAAATCCTGCCATTTCCAACAAAATATGTGGACGTAGAGGGTATAACACTAAGTAAAATAAGTCAGTCAGAGGAAGACAAATACAATATAATTTCACTCATATGTGAATTTAAGAAACAAACAAACAAAAAAAACTAAAAAGAGAGAGACAAATGAAAAAACAGAATCTTAAATATAGAGAACTGGTAGTTGCCAGAGGGGAGGGGATGGGTGAAATAAAGGAGATTAAGAGTACACATATTTTGATGAGCACTGAGAAATGTATGGAATTGCTGAGTCATTATATTGTACACCTGAAACTAACACTGTATGTTAATCATGCTTAAGTAAAATATCAATCCAAAGGGGGGAAAGGTAGTGGATTGCAAAATACAGTTGACCCTTGAACAACACAAGTTTGAACTCTGCAGGTTGATTTGTATGTGAATTTTTTTCAATAAATACAGTACTGTAGGGGCGCCATTGTGGCTCAGTGGGTTAAAGCCTCTGCCTTCGGCTCAGGTCATGATCTCAGGGTCCTGGGATCGAGCCCCAAATTGGGCTCTCTGCTCAGCAAGGAGCCTGCTTCTCCCTCTCTCTCTGCCTGCCTCTCTGCTTACTTGTGATCTCTCTTTCTGTCAAATAAATAAATAAATACAATCTTTAAAAAAAATACAGTACTGTAAATGTATTTTGTTTTCCTTATGATTTTCTTAAGATTTTCTTTTCTCTGGCTTACTTTACTATAAGTAAATGGTATTTAATACATATAACATACAAAATATGTGCTCATTGACTGTTTATGTTATGGTAAGTCTTCAACAGTAGGTTATTAATAGTTAAAGTTTTGGGGGAGTCAAAAGTTATATGCTAATTTTCAACTGGACACGGTGTTGGTGCTCCTAACACCACACTGTTCAAGGGTCTACTGTAATCTGAAAGGCAGGCAAAAGGCATAAAGATTGAAACAATGACACTCCACAAAGTTGGGATCAATGAGAAAATTTGATTTTGGTGACTGGGGGAGATGCTGGACTGCAGAGTGAGAGAAAGTTCTGTGAGTAAGCACTTGTGGGAAAGGATCTGAGTCTTAGAGCTTCCTTAAAGATGTTATTCACTGGAAAATGGAGGAAAATGAAATGATAATTTTGGGCGCGGCAAAGTAGCAAGAAGAGAATTCTGAAAGTAATTAAAATATATGTGTTGAAGGAACAAATTAAATTATTTGCTGGGCACTTAACTAATTTAACCCTCACAACAAATCAGTAAGATCATTTTTATTTTTATTCCTACATTATAGAGGAGGCAAACAAGCATTAAGAGAAGTGTTCTAGCAAGGATTTGAATCCAACTAACCACTAAAATCTTACTTAGAAATAAGCTAAACACTGTCTATCAAATAGTTAAGAAACAAATCCAGCATACTTGTATATAAAATTAGAAATTTGACTACAGTCATGTCTATCACAATAATTGCTAGTTTTCATCATGAATAAAAACAAAAAAATAATTGTTCTAGGACATAAAATTAAATTTTTCCCAAAGAAAAGACATTTCAATATTTTATAATTTGGTTAATATGATCCTCTTAAAGATATACATTGAAATAATGGAATTAAGAGAACAGAAGAATATTGGCTGTCACTGCTGGAAATTCTCACCATGAACCTGACATTACTGTCTTTAGATTAAGGAGTTTTAAAAAGGTCATTCTTGACTGGGGAACAGTTTAATAAATTATAAGATCCTGAGATTCCTTAAAAGTACAGAGTCTTCAAACTGTTTTATTCACTGACTTTAAGCCATCATTTACTTTTGGCATTGACTCTATGTACTTCAGTTTTCTGTTTGGGTTTTTTTTTTTCTTTTTTCCACGTGCATAATATTTAGAATAACATATTTATAAGCAAGAGCACTTTTTTAATATTTAGAAAAATAACTGGTTTTTTAAATTATAAGTAAAAGATGTTTAAATATGGGCTACTGCTGTCATATCTTGATTTGTCATTGCAAATTAAAATGTACATAGATCTACTTATCATTATAGCCTAAAGACTTTTTTTTTGGTAGTTTAATTTATGTTGCAAATTTTGTACTGTATTTGCATTCAATGTTCTTCATCAAAAGCTGTTTAAATATTCAGCAAAGCTTAAAAGCAATTTTCATTTGTATAACTCTTTGGCTATTTATTTACAGAAATACAATGCGATTGATAAATTACAAATGGAAATACTGGCTTCATTATGGGAGTGGGGGAGTTCCTCTGCCTCTAACAATACAATTTAAGCTTTCTGAGGGATTTGAAAATGTGTTTGTTCACCAGATCAGCATTTTGGATTTGAAGAGAATTTTTAGTTTCCAATGAGGGACAAATACAAATACTTGTCCTCATTTTATTTATCCAGTTAGGCAATGATAATGCTAAGGATGTCTAGCAAAATGACACTGGGGATATTAAACAATGAAGTGTTACTGTGTATTTTTACTTCTGTAGTAACTTCAACTTAACAATCCTTAGGCAGATTCTATCAGATCCTTATAGGTTTTTGTTTGTTTTTTGTTTTGTTTTGTTTTGTTTTAATATTTTATTTATCTATTTGACAGACAGAGATCACAAGTAGGCAGAGAAGCAGGCAGAGAGAGAGGGGGAAGCAGGCTCCCTGCAGAGCAGAGAGCCCGATGTGAGGTTCGATCCCAGGACCCTGGGATCATGACCTGAGCTGAAGGCAGAGGCTTTAACCCACTGAGCCACCCAGGCGCCCAGGTTTCTGTTGGTTTTGTTTTGTTTTTGGTTTGTTGGTTGTTTTGCCTTTGGAAAGTAAGAACAATTCATTTCTACTCAATTACTTGACCAAAATTAATAAGGAAGTTCTCTGGATCTGCACAATGACCTGTGGGCAGAACACTTGAGACCTAGTCCTGGCACTAACACATGTCAGCCATTTGCCCAGCCTGAGTCTGTTTTCTCATCCTGGAACCAGAGAAAGTATCTGCATTCCCTGCCATTAAAAATGCATGTTTGTGAAGACAATAAGGAAAAAAGCTCATGGACATGTAAATGTGTGATAGTCCTAATGTTGGTCTTGAGTCCTAAAATATGGGACCTTCCTTAAGTGAAAAAGTTTCTCCAAGTATTTCTAGGCACTACGCTGTTCAGTTGTAGAATGATTCACCATGTGTAAGAAATCATAAGACAGATCTGCCAAGCCAAAATGGGGTAGGGGATGAGGACACTATTATTTGGTAAGTTTGTCCATAAGGACAATGAATGATAATATATGTGTGAAAAATAATTTTCTCAATCTATATAATGCTGCCACCTAAAAAAGGTGCTCTTTTCCTAAAGAAAGTACACAGGAGTATGTGTCTAAAATAGTACTTTCACAGAATACACACAGATTAATAGTGCATATAACTTACACTTTCATTTTTCATCTACTTGACATGCCTCTAAAAGAAAGGATTCAATTTCAGTATTTTCTACGTGTGTGTTTTCCCAAAAACTAAAATATATTAAGAAAAAGTCAATTGGCAAAGTCAAGTTCAAGGTTCCTAAGGTGTGCACAGGAACAAATGGGCTGCAGTGCCAGCCGTATAAATGACACACAGATCTCAAACATCCAGCCTCCCTCGTTTGGACCCAACACAACCAAAAACTGCACAGAGATTAAAGTAAACAAAGATCACAACTCTAAGACTTGAAAAAGACAATTTTTAAGCTTTTCATTGTCTCATTGAGTTAAAGAGAATCTTTTAAAAAACAATCTTCTGGAGCCATTATTTTGAGTCTTAAAAACAATAAAGGAAACACTTCCCTTTATAGGTTAATTGGAGGCTGCAGGAATCACAAAGATGAGGCTAGAATGAGATCAGTTTTAGAGATCAACAAAGTTCTACTCCATGCTTCCCCATTTGAAGCCCTCCAAAGTACATATTGCTCATTCAGGTGCCTCAAAAATCTCACCTAGGTCAGTTCTGAAATACCCAAAATGCCATTTCTAAACAGCATATCACATAACTTTCTTTTTCCTTTCTACTCAGATATTTATTCTTTGCGGTAATGTTCACTACAGAATATCTACACTTTTATACATATATTCTTTTTCCAATTAGAGTTAAGTCATGCTATGATAACAAGAATCTTAAAAGCACTAGAATAAAAAGGTGTTAACCTACTAAAAGGGATCAGAAGGAGAAAAATAAGAAATTATTTGGAGTCTTCTGAGGCTGTGTTTACAGAAAGGACAAAAGAGAACTATAAAATGGAAAATATTAGAAATCTGTTCATAAGGCAAAAAATATTCAGAGAAATATTACTCTTAAAAAAACCAAAAACAAAAAACCAACAACCTTGAAGGTGACATTCCATCAAGTCATTTAGCCAGCACCTTTTATGCATCTGTTCCAAAAGTTCAGGGACAAAATTTACAAATAGCACAACATAGTTCCAGATGAGAACTTCCCTTCTCACATGCTATGATTCACACTGTAGAGCATTCCAAATAAGTCCTATTAAATAGCTGAGCTCTTCCCTCAGCAAGGTCTAGATGATCAAAAAAGCCTTAATTATCTCTTTCCCTGATTCTCTCCATCCTGTTTTTAGCTATATTTCCCATTTCAATTCATGCCAGAGAAGGAGTCACCTATAGGGAAGAAAGGTATGCAAACCTTTGGGCAGCTTGACAGCTTGTCAGAAATCTAGCTTGTGTTGAAGACAGAATGAGAACAACAAAGTTTTTCTGACATTCTCCATCCCAGGAGCTAAAAGAAGATGTAACTTTTTCTATTGGGATTGTTATTTCTCAGGGGACAGAAACCTTTTCTTACTTACTGCATCTAAAATGCTTCATTAGAGACCAGCACAGCGCATTATTGCAAAAATGAAAAATCAGTTTTAAAGGAAATTTTTGATAGGTTCCAGTTTTGCTCCACTAAGTAAACTAGACTTCCCCTAGCTCTGGGAACTTGCTTCTGTGCAGACTGTTCCTAAGTGATAGGAATCCAAAGTCAGAGGTTTTATACATCGTTTTCCTATTCCCTTCCTTCCCTATCTCCACAGCCCTGATACCTTAAATGCCTGTGTAACAAACATAACTAATTGGCTGCTGTGCAAAGAGAAAGGATCATTTATAAGTAAAGTTTGGAACATCTTAATTGCTGGAAAACCATTGACAATACATTCTTATAGTAAAATCAGTCATAAATATAAAATGGTGATAAATAGGAAGATGGAGAAAGACCATAGCCCTACCTATATCTGGAGTGATCAACTTGAAATTAAAACACAACTCATTGTATAAACTGTGTCTATTTATACAAAATTATGAAAACTAGAGTAAAACTGCAGAGCTGGAAAGAAATTATGTTTAGCTAAGGAACAAACTGAATTAAAGTGAGTATAAATTATGAATATAAATGGAAAATGAGGTTGATATTATATCACATTTTACTATTGTTCATAGCAGATGCACTATTACTAATACATTGGTCACAGTGTGAAGAGCTAATTAAAGGCTTGCTATTTATTCTAACCAGAAGATTGGTTTTATTCTCTTATTTATCTAAACTGGACATTAACTTTATAAGCAGGAAAACAAGTTTTAAAGTCTAATCACTGAATATTTTTCAGGAAAACAGAAATAGTTACCATTTCATTTCTTTTCTACCCACTTGTGATCCTCCCTTCCCCTAAATGAATGGCATTCCCACAATTATTTGGGGGGCGGGTGACTAAGGGAAATGGTAATATGCCATACTTTACTAGGATCGATGGTTTTAATTTTTTTTCTTTTACACAGCACTCTAAAAATAGGAAAACATGCCCTAATACTTCTTATTTATTTATTTATTTATTTATTTTGGTTTTTTAAAGATTTTATTTATTTATTTATTTGACACAGAGAGAGATCACAAGTAGGCAGAGAGGCAGGCAGAGAGAGAGAGGGGGAAGCAGGCTCCCTGCAGAGATCCCGATGCGGGGCTCAATCCCAGGACCTTGAGCTCATGACCTGAGCCAAAGGCAGAGGCTTAACCCACTGAGCCACCCAGGCACCCCTAACACTTTTAATTCCTATGAATATAGATGAGAAATCCAGGCCCAACCTGTGGGTATAAACTAAGAATATGTTTTGACAACTCTCCTGTTTTATTGAATATTTATACTTGAGAATCTCTTTCCAGAGGAGATCCTAAACTGCACAGATACCCACCCACAATGAATTTTCTAAATGGCTCTGAAAATGACAAATGCATTTTACTAAATGAAAGTCAATTGTCTCCTCCGTAAAGGTGAAAAGGAGACAATTGGTATGAGAGACTTAACTGAATATGACTTAGTTAATGATTGGGAAGCTCTCTAAAACACATTAAAGAGAAGGAAAGACATCTTCAGAATGTCTGTGGTGTGTTTTGCTAGTCATCTTAATTGATTTTTCACTTCAAAAAGCAAATGTGTAAAAAAGACAAAAGCAAAGAGCTACACCTCCAACATCATGTCATTAGCTGAGCACTGCTCCATTTTAATGTTCCTATAATTGATTTTGCAGCCCCAGACAAGTACAAGGAGCACTGATTGTGGGTACAGGGTAGCAGTGACTCCTTGAAAAATGCATGCACCCTCTGAGTACTTTGGTTTAGAAAAGAGCATTCCCTGAGTACTTCATTTCGGCTGGTAGTGCAAATGAATTCTCACTGATGTCAGTGGGCACTGTGCTTCTTTGCTCGTCAGGGCTAAATCATGGTTAAGAAGTCAAAATGTGTAATGTCCTTAAATACTTCGGAAACTTCAGTAAAGGGAAGGGCAACGTCTTGACAGCTTGATATCTTTCTCAATGTATTTTTTATAAGATGTTAACACCATATAATCTCCATTTCCCACACATTCACTTCCCGAAAGTTTACACTGATTTATGTATACTTAATTGCATGTGTTGATATAACTTGTTTTATAGAGGGGAAAAAAAAAACCCCACAAAACCTCTTGCTATTTGAGGTTTATCCTGAGTTATATGCTATAGGAAATATTAGCATAACCACAGCATTTACTAGGTAAAATTTTATGACTATTCTTCAAATAACATTTATGTTCATTTTACTTATACACAAAATTCATATTTTTGCTCAGAAAATTGAGAGAGGCTGACAGCAGAGATACTGCTTTCAGAGGAAGTTCAAAATGAGTTTAAATCAGAACTTAATAGCAACTTTAGTATTCCAGATCTGTAGCTTAAAAGGATTGTGGGACATGTGCTTTTGTATTCCATCCTCATGCTTATCACGTGAATCTTTCTCAATCTTTCTTTTTGACAACTTGCCTTTTCTTTCTGTGTTTGCCTAGTCAGACTAACAGTTTTTGTAAACTGATGATTTCAGCTCCCTTATTATCCCACATTACACTACTGTACAATGCCAGTCAAGCATTATGACTTTTTTCACTCCAGCTGTGTTCAACCACAAGTAGATATGAAGCAATTGACCTTGTTGTTCATTGACTTGTATGATGCTTTACTACCTACTGTTTTGTGCCACTCATTTCACTTCACGCATCTTCTAATGTCATGACCCTTGTAGTAGATATTACTCTCTAAGCTAGTTTCAGAGAAGAAAAACATTAAATACAATATGGCCAGCATTATGAAAATATCAAAGATAAGCAAAGTTTTCTTGTCAAGATCAGGCAGCCTAAGGCCCCCTGCTTTCTGAAAAGGAAAACAAAACAGTAACTTCAGGCCGTTCGGGAAAATCTACTATACATAATAATTTTTAATATTTTCAAAACTATTGATTTACTTCTTTGTTTGTTTATTGAAAACACAGTAAATGCCTTCTGCTTTAGTAATTCTTTTATTGAATATCAGGTGGTGGTGGTAGGGTGAATTTCAAATATTCAACAAAAATTAGTAACAGAACTTACAAGTAGATAAAATCTACCACTGGATTCTATCTTAATCCACAGTCTTAAAAGTGGGCATTTTACCTTCAAATTAATACACACTTTCTATCACTAGGAAAAATATCTGAAATCACAGCACTTATAAGAGTAGTAAAAGCCTTGTTAGTAAATTAGTTGACATTTGCAGGATGTCACTAAGAAAATCCTAATTAATCTATCAGAATATGGATATAATTTTCATTAAAGATATATTTTTCTACTTACTCAGGAGCAGTTTTTCTTTAGCAACCACTTTCAGGGCATGGTTTTATTATCTTTTGCATTTCATGACCATGAAATAATAATGGTCTATATAGAAACTTTCATAGCATAACAGCATAAATAAGAAATTCAGCATCATTAAATATTACTAAAATATTATTTGTATCAGTCAATATTCAGTCAGGAAAAGAGAGAGTAAAAACTACTATAGGAAAAGGGAAGTTTTTGCTGAAGAAGTTGAGGTCTAGAAAACAGGAACTGGAGAAACAAAGTCACTTATCATCACAGCCTGAACACTGACTTGAGTGGGCCACTCAGAACTTGCAGGAAAATTCCTATAGCCATACGCTCCTGGCTGCTGAAGCAGACGCACAGAGAGAGGTCATGGAGAAGCCTTTGGAAGCTATCATCTCTATGTAAAGTGTCCTCTAGTGCTAGAGGCCACTGTTGTTGATTAGACTAGTAATGGGGAGATGATCTGGAAGCTGGAGCCTGCCAACAACCTTCCAAAAGCAATGGTTTCTTCTATTCTTGTTAGTCAACACTAGCTTGACACCAATAAGGGGAATTCGGGAAATATTTTCCTAGCCTTAGATAGAAGCAGCAATGACAAGTTAACAAAACACAATCCAGCACAATTCATCCTCTTGTCAACTTAATATCTAGACACATCCTTTTTTTTCATTTATTTAAAGATTTTATTTATTTGAAGGAGAGAGAATGAGAGAGAGAGCATAAGAAGGGGGGGAGGGTCACAGGGAGAAGCAGACTCCCCACTGAGCAGGGAGCTGGATGTGGGACTCGATCTGGGGACTCCAGGACCATGACCTGAGCTGAAGGCAGTCACTTAACCAACTAAGCTATGCAGGTGCCCCCATAGGCACATCTTTTAATCATCTTGAACTCTTGGTAAAACAATAGCGAAATCACAGCTCCACTAAAGTAGTGCAACTATTCCTCATAAAAACAAAAAGTACAGTAACCCTCTTATCAAAAGAAAGTACAAAGCAACCTGCATGTCTTTGTATACATCTTTGAGTATTGGTAGCTCCTCGCCAAGCAGAACCTGCACCTCTCACAAGGATTTTTCCTTTTGTTTTCTTTTGATAGACAACTAGAATGTCAGTTCTTCTCTACATGGACTCATACCCTCCTCTTTGGTATCCTGTATTTACGCACTGAGATTCAGAATCAACCGTTAGTATTCTATTCAATGAGAAGGTGATGTAACAAAATAAAGAAATATTTTCAAGTGTCTCTGAATCTTTTTACAAGTTCAAGTCTGCATACTGGTTAAGCGTCCTTATCTCTATTTTGTGTTAGATCAAGGTTTTCTTCTTTTATTTTTTTTTCTTTTAACCAGATTTTTTTAAAAAAGATTTTATTTATTTATTTGACAGAGAAAGAGAGATCACAAGTAGGCAGAGAGGCAGGCAGAGAGAGAAGGGGAAGCAGGCTTCCTACTGAGCAGAGAGCCTGATGTGGAGCTCGATCTCAGGCCCCTGAGATCATGTCCTAAGCCGAAGGCAGAGGCTTAACCCACTGAGCTTCCCAGGCACACTGTTTTAACCAGATTTGGGTTTCTGTTCATTCAAATGAAATAAAGCCAGGTAGAAATCTAATACAAATCAAATCAAATAATATATAGACTCTATATAGTAGGTTGCCCATCTATTTCTTTTTTTTTTTTTTTCTAAGATTTTTTTTTTATTTGGGGGGTTTAGGGAGAGAAAATTTCAAGCAGATTCCCCACTGAGTGTGGAGCTGGCCATAGAGCTTGATCTCACAACCCTGAGATCATGAGCTGAGCTGAAATCAAGAGCCAGACACTTAACTGACTGAGCCACCCAGATGCCCCCATCCATCTATTTCATTAGTAGAGATATCAGAATCAATTTGTCAAAGCCAAAGATTTCTAAAGGTCAAACCATTCTGATCAACTCTTTTGGTCCTGCTGTCCATGTGGTTATCATGCCTACAATATCATTGCAGGTTAACTACCACTCCAGTATCCCATTATCCTGACAGAACTGAGAGTGCTTATTTATTTGTTTGTTTGTTTTATTTTTAAGAATGGCAGAGTGCCACATATAGTGCCTCATTTGGATATGTCTGGAGTCTTGGAAGCCTGACTACCCTACATTCTCTCACAAATGGACCCTGAGAGCTTACCTGGAGTTTCTAGCAGGTAGCACAGCTACTTGCATACCCTTGACCAAAGAATGATACTCCTCCATTGGGAAGGTCTGCCTATTCAACTGAAGGCACAGCTTTGGGAGGAACACACATGAAGCCATAAGGGAGGAAGGGGACACCCACCTAACCAGCCAGATCAGCCATTAACAATGCTTGCGATCAGTGGAGTGACAGATGTCACAGCCAGATTGCCCTTACATCCTAGAGAGAGTGCCCATTTTCATGGTAACTTCTGCCACTGTCATTGTTGACCTGCTTAAAGAGTCACCACAGAGCTCTTCCAGGATATTTGTACTACCCTTACTAATGCATCTGTCAAGAACCTCTATGCCCTCCTAGAGGGCATGGAAGAAGACTGAAGAGAGCAGCAGGTCATACATAGTAAGTACATCCAACCTCCCAGAACATGTCTTTCCCTGCCAAATATTAAGGAAATTCTGACATTGTCAACTGAATTCAGCATCATTGACCTTTGTGTCCAGATTCTGGTAAACTGGTCTAGGAAACTATTAGATCTACTCCAAGTTTCTCAAGTTAATTAATTGGATATGGAATTTCCAGTTAAGTGAACTCATATCAATGAATTCAGTCCACTCCAACATCACATCCTTCTAACCCAATCCAACACCTTTAGGATATGTTCTCATATTTTTCTTCAAATGTACAAGTTTCACATGTATTTTGTTATATATGGTCCTAATAACATTGTGTATCCAACCTCCTGAAGCCTAGCAGACTTTGAGTGTACCTATGGGTCCAGAAGCCATAGAGGAGCTGGGAGAGTATCTTGAAGAAATGTGGCATTTTCTACTCTGTTAGTTTCCTTAGGCTACTTTAAAAAATAAATAAAATTTAAAAACAATAACAACCCCAAATTTAGTGGATTAAAATGAAAGAAACTTATTACTTTCCAATTCTGAAGGCCACAAGTCCTAACTTTGTTTCCATGGCCAAAATGAAGGTGTCCTGCTCCCTCTGAAGGTGCTCTAAGGGAATCCATATTCTGGTGAATTTCAGTATTTCAGTGGTTACACCACTCCGATATCTGCTACTGTCTTTACATTGCCTTCTCCTCTTCTTTCTGTGTGGTATGGGGTCTCAATGTACCTCTCTCTTATGAGGACAGTTGCCATAGCATTTAGGGTCTACCAGATAATCCTGTATTATCTCCTTATCTCAACACCCTTAACTTAATCACATGTATAAAGACCCCCACCCCCATAAGATAACATTTATAGGTACCAGGGATTAGGACCTAATATCAACAAGGGGCATTTTTTTGACCTATTATACCCAACAATTATTTATTTACTTTAAGTGGTCATCACAGGTTATTTAGGCAAGAGTTGTCTAACCTTCTCCTGCAAAGGTGGACTGATAGAGGTGATTTTTCCAAGTTTGGAGCATCAAACTTCATCATAATCTGCCCTTATGTACCCGATTCCATATTCTGAATGCTACTGTTTCCTTAAATTTAACATGAGACCCTGCAAGGCTATAATTTTAATTTATAGTATAATTTTACCACCCACAGAAAGAGATTTTGGTTTGGTGTTCATAAATATTAAACCTGTGACTACAGGAGATAAGGATTTCTTTCAGGACAAATAGAAATTTGCTAATTACTTACTCTGGTCTTTAGATGGGAATGTAAAGCACTGAGTTCATTATTTTTCTTACAACTTTTCCAATGTACTTCTAGGAAACTAACCCCACAGACCTTACACCCTTTATTTCCACTGTAATTTTTATAATAGCAGAAGCTATGTGGTCATCCAAAGCCTAGCCTCCTCTAGGAACTTGACTCTGAATGACTACAATGATAATTTAAGTAACTTTTTTGTCATGGACTTCAGTATTCCGCTTACTACTGGCAAAAGAACTATTAATGTCTTCAAATCTTATCACATCAAAGAACCAATTCCAGAATCACAGCGTTAAGGTTCTACTCCCCAGAACTGATACCTAAAATTTCTACTGGTTAGGGCTTAACCAGGAAACCAGAGCCACAAAAATTTCTCTGCAAACAGGTAATTTGTTGTAGGAATTACAGTGTACACATATATAAGAGTAGCTGAGGAAGTTAAGTTCTGGAAAAGAAAGATGTTAAAGGACCAGAGAGAGTTATTAAAGCACCAGTTTGCATGGACAGGTCAAAGCTTACAGGAAAATCCCAGATATAATGCATATCTGGCTGGTAAGTGGTAGTACTAAGGAGAGAGAGAAGAAGCCACACAGAGATCTTTGAAAGTTTTTACTCTACAAAGTACAATTTAGCCCTTGATAATTAGCTTAAGACTTCTGTTAGTTACCAGGGCCAATAGTTGGGAGCACAAACTAGAAGCTGGAGCCTACTGATGCCATGTCTAATGACTATAACTTTCTGAGAGTAATGGCTTCTACTTCAGTTCCACTTTTCCAATCATGCATAAGTTGTATTCTTGGTTACCTCTGTGACCGAGAAGCATGCAGGGAAGGGGATTCTGAGAAACAGAAAACTCCTAGCCAATTTAAATTCACATATTAATACTAATTATTAAAACAGAATATTATTTAAATTAAATAATATTAAATTCACAAAACAGGCTCCAGAACACTAACTGGTGCTTAACTTCCAAAACAAGCAAACCCCCTAACAATGGAGTCTTTTCCACTAAAAAGAGAAGGATATATGGTTAAAAAAATATATATATATATGTTAATTATTAATAAAATGTGTTCCTTTATTCTCTATCCTTTTACTTCAGTGATCCAAACAATGCAGAGAAAACAAAGCCATCATTCAATTCTCTATCCCAATTAAGACATAAAACACACAGACAAAAGGAGTAGCAGAACAACTGAGAAAATATTTAAGGTACAGTAAAATGAAGTGAGAGTGGGGAGATCTGAAGTGAATGTCAATCCTGTTTAAATTGGAACCCTAAACCCTGAACCTCTTAAGCTTCATGCAACTTCCCACCATGGTAATGTTTTCTGAGCAATCTCAGATAGGAGATACTCTGGTGGATACATGTTTCATTTGCAGCAGAACTATTTGGACTTCTATCTGCTGAATGAGCCACGATATAGGTATGTCAAACATTCTCATAACCTTTATCATTTAATTTAATTATTCTCACATGGATCTTGCTTGGTCCTCAAAGGTATTAACTCTGAGAAAAAGATACTTCAGATCCCATTATTTCTCATGAAACCTCCAAGGAGGCAAAAGAACGCTATACCAACCAGTTCTATTTAAAATCAACACTTTTCGGAAATGCTTTATTTTCCCTACTCACAAGCCTAAGGAAGGGATTGTATCCAGGTTTACCTGCTAATGGCCTTCTTGTACCATTGTACCTTTATATGATTCTTAATTTACGCCAGAACTTGCCCTATTAGTAAGGCGGAAGGAAGGATGTGAACAGGTGGAAAAAGTCAAATATCAAGGACTGGCTATGTTAGGATATAGTAGTAGCAAGAGTTGGAACTAACTTTATACTTCCAAATATAATATTAATGAATATTATCCTTTTGATAATCTGAATTGGGGAAGCAGAGGCCAGTCTCTTTCCTGGCCTTCATTTTCTAAGGTTGTCACATATTAACTCTGCACATGCAAGGGAAACCTCCCTAATATCTCTTTTCATCCCACTATCTTTCTTTTTTGATACTGTTTACCTTCACTCCTGTCCCAGGGTTTTTCTTACGCACCAAATGAGCTTATTAGCAAATGGGAAGTGTCAGGTATTTTAAAGTAATACAGACGTCAATGGTTTTCTCTGAAAAGATTTTCCATTTCTTAAGTGCTAAGAAGCTTAAAGTAGCCATATTGAGTTTGTGATCTTAAATGCCCTCCATAATCCTGAAAATGGACTGCTGTTAACAGTTAAATCAAAGGATAGAAAGCAGGGTTTTATGAGCAACAAAAATTTTGAGATGCTTTGAACATCAATCCTTTCTTCCTTCTCTCTTGTAGACCATGATGAAAGCAACATCTTTGAAATCTTGAGGCATTAGTCCCTGTGCCCTCTGTAATTTTCCCCCCTTTCTTCACCATGCCTGGGGCCTTGATCTCTGCCATCTGCTTATTCTCATACTGTGGTGCTCCACCTTTCATTTGTACCTGGGTCATCCTCTTTTCAGGTGTGCAGCCTCTCCATCTTACCTCTGAACTAAAACAGCTTTTGAAAAGCCATGAATTACCAAGGTTTTCAGAAAGGAAAAGTGAAGGGAAGTTCACTTAAAATAAACCACAGTATTTTTCAGATAAAGTTTAACAGAAGTCTTTAGGATTTTTTTAGCCTACCTTTTAGACTACTTTATAGAACTGTAGAGAGTTCTCATTTCTTGTTCCTCTTTTTTAACTTGATCGTTGGCATGGCCAAGTACTAACCGCTGTGATTATGCAGGGCAATGCAGCCAAACAGCTAAGATAAAAATGTTAAGTAGTTTAAGAATAATAGTTAATAGCATTGAAGATGTCTTGGACTTTTCCTGAAGCAGTCTCTTTCATATCTGGTTAAAGTAGGCCAGTGTTATATGCAGCAAAGACAACAATTATATTCTATGATTTCATTATCTCCATTCTAAATATTAGAAAATCATCTGCTTACCGACCTCCACAGAGAGTAAGTGACACATTTTTATAAAAGATTGGACCTCTATAGTTTGTCCAAAAAATGTATATTTAACTGAGATGTATTAAATTTAGGTATGTTTCCCAAACTATCACTTTTTTCTTACAGGATGAAGACACATAAGCTCTCAATTGAGCAGCTGTAAATTCACTGATTTGTGCAAAAGTATTAATTTAGAAATTAGTAAGAAATTAATGGGGCCTCCAAAATAAGATACACAGAACACATATGTTTAGTTTACAAAACTAAACTAGATAAAAAAAAAATTGGGCGCGCCTCAGTGGCTCAGTTGTTAAGTGTCTGCCTTTGGCTTGGGTCTTGGTCCCGGGGTCCTGGGATTGAGCTCTGCAACTGGCTCCCTGCTAAGCAAGAAGCCTGCTTCTCCCTCTCCCACTCCCCCTGCTTGTGTTCCCTCTCTTTGCAGTTTCTCTCTCTGTCAAATAAATAAATAAAATCTTTAAACAAAATTTTTAAAAACCACAAAAAACAAAATTTTAAGAGAAAAACATGTTTGAATCAAATCATCTCTTTTCAGTCCACCTTTGCGCATAATTTACAAATTGACTTTCCTTGAGTAAGAGAACCGCTAATGGCCAAATAATCTATGGTCAAGAAAAAAAAATGGTCACATAGAATAAAACGTGACCCCTGCCTCCTCTGTAGTATCACAGATGGGGAGCATGGAGAGTCGAGCCAACATTGTGATGGCATGATTATAAAATGGCTATAAAATGAGCAGGAAAGGAAAATGACAGGAAAAAAAAAATAAAAGAGAAGGGCCCATTTACAACTTCTTTTTCATTTTTTAATTTACAACCATTTACAACCATTTAATCAAGTGTAGTTTCATTTCTTTGGCCAGATGACAGCCCAGTCTAGCCAATTTACATTTCTGGTCTCAACTATATAAAAAACAAAAACAAACAAATAAACTTAAACACTTAAATTGGCCTTTTGAGCAACATCTAAGCTATCCTACCTTTGTATTTTTATAAGGGACAGAGAGTCTCAATTATTCCATTAAAGTAATTTATGTATTGTGCCTCAGCTTATTTTCTTGTGTTTTCACTTATCTCACCCTGTAAGAACTCTCAAGTTTTAGAAGCTTGTTCCCCTCTGGACTTTGGGATTCTTCTTAATAATATTTTAAGCTCCTTTACTACTTCGACTTAGATTTGGGATCTTGTCAAGTAATCCCATCTGCCTATTTCACATTCAGGTGGTAACAAACACTCAGATACTTACTTTATTATTTTTTTAAATTTTTTAAAAAAGATTTTATTTATTTATTTGACAGGGGGAGAGAGAGAGAGAGACGGAGAGGCAACACAAGCAGGGGGAGTAGGAGTGAGAGAAGCAGGATCCCCGATGAGCAGGGGGCCTGATGTGGGCATCCTGGGATCATGACCTGAGCCAAAAGCAGATGCTTAATGACTGAGCCACCCAAGGCACCCTCAGATACTTCACTTTAAATTAAATTTTTGTTTTCATCTCTTCCTCTTTCCTTCAGCATAGGCCCAGACTCTCCTGGGATTAAGGATGTAGTAGGAGCTTTTCAAATAGGAATGGTTATCTCCTGAGCTACACAGTCATGTTCTAAGGATTCTGAGAATGCTCCTCTGTACAAGTATACAATGGCTAACTCAAGGTTGGTGGGCCTATCAGGGATTTTGATATTTAAATTCAGTTGTTATTCTTTTACATAAGTGAAATAAAAATGTGACAAAAGCTATCCCAAGATAAATTAATTCAATACAATACTCGGCTGACCTAAATGATAAAGGGCTGCTCATGGAGTCACTTTATTTAGCAGAAATTCTTTTTAAAGCAGATCAACAACCACATGGGAAACTTGTGGCTATTATTTCCAGTACAATGTTTTTATTTTGAACGCAATGGAACCAAGTCTATAAATCAAAACAACAGGGAGAATTTTTACAGATAATAAATAATTTAAATCAGATTCTATTAGAATAAGTAAGGATATATTATGGATATAACCCCACATGAATATTTTAGGATAAACATTTACAGTCAGCCTCTTGGGGCCCTACTCACAAATATCCAGGGATATTCATATTCTCCTCTTCTCTCTTAGTCGGGGAAGTTTGAAAAGCACTAGTCTAAGATAACTGAAATATTTTAAAGTTGTGGGTTTTTTTAATAAAACTAAATATTCAGAGAATTCAGATCTATTCAGCTTTAAGTATCGAAAAATGAAAAAAGTTGCCTAAAATGTTGAAATAATTTTAAAGACAAGGACATAGTAACACATATATTTAGAAGCAGAATTATTAAGAGTCATCTTATTAGGTGGTTTTACACAGAATACCTGAAACAGATCTATAAACACCAATAATGTAAAAATCAAAACTAAATTTGGAGGGGGAGGTTCCAATGAATGTTTAGCCTCTAGCAGGTCAACTGCATATAAATATTTTCTATTTTTATCAGGTAAAGATGGAGATCTCATAAAGTCGATGAACACCATTTAACTGATAATATCTATAATAAAAGCAACACAGGCTTTAGGGTCAGGATTATAACTGTGATCCTATCATACTGTACTGGTGTGAAATTACACAAGTCATTCAACTTCTTTGAGTATCAGGTTATTCATGTAAAAAACATGAATAATAATACCATCGTTGAGAGTGGAAATTACTCTTAAGTGATCACATACGTTGTTACAAGTTTCTGGTTTGTTTTTCTTGTTGGGCTTCTCATGGGAAAGAGAGGAAGGTCTGCAAAGCTCCATAGAGTACTGAGCCTGCACACCTTGCACTCCCTGTGACGCACCTTGGCATCACACTCCATGGAACCATGATAAAATGTTCCGTCTGTCACCTGAATTACGATAAAAGCAAAAATAAACAAACAAAAACACCTTGGTATTTTTGAACTATTTTAAATATTACCTCTGGTATTGTGTATATTCAACCAATCTTCCAATTTAATATCCCCAGGTGTCAAGTCTGTAAAGTTGCTCTCCCTGCATACAGGTTTGCCCTACTGCATGCTACATTCACACCACTGACCTTTGGTTCCATCCACAATTATACCACTTTCTTAGGGAGTGAAAAGGGCTAAGAAAGAAAGACGAAGTGCAGGAGAGCAAAATGAATGCATATACAACGCTGGGCTTAAGAGATAAGCTGTGGGTATGGTGATGTGTATGCAGTACGTGTGTACTAATCTTCAGAGATAAGCAGCACTGTGTTGTTAGTATTCGGGGTTTAAAAGACAAGTCATGCAAGGGCTTGAACTAGAAGTAGGAAATCTGTGCACAGACTAGCTGAACTTTGGTTAAAAGTAATATCTAAATAGAAACAACTGAAATGGATATGGAATTCACAGTTTGGCTATTCAAGAAAAGAAACACATACTGTCATACCATGGACTAAAGATAGGACGATAGGGACATTATAAAGTTCTTCAACAGATAAATTCATTGACCTGAGTTTGGATTTTTGCTATATATATATATATTTTTTTTTTTTAAGATTTTATTTATTTATTTATTTGACAGAGAGAGAGAGAGAGAGAGATCACAAGTACGCAGGGAGGCAGGCAGAGAGAAAGGGAGAAGCAGACTCCCCACTGAGCAGAGAGCCTGATTTGGGGCTTGATCTCAGGACCCTGAGATCATAACCCAAGGCAAAGGCAGAGACTTAACCCACTGAGCCACTCAGGCACCCCATCCTGTATATTTTTAATGTTACCTCGAGACTTGGACCACTTATTAAAGGGGCATCAGATATGACACTTCCTAAAATGCAAATCTTATGACAGCACTAACCCACTTGCATCCTTTCAATCTCTACACAAATCTTTCACAACAAATTCGGACTTTTTGAGATAATACATCATGATATTCAGGGCCTCTGCAAATCTCTCTATTCTTATTCTGTTTCACACACACACACACACACACACACACACACACACACACACACACTCTATTAGTCATATCAATATATGTGCAGTTCTTGAAATAGGATAACTTTTTAGAACGACAGCCTTCACAGCTTCACCCTGGCAACTTCTTGTGCTGTTAGTCACCTTTTCAATATTTAGACTCAGCTTAAATATTTTTTCCAGTTTCTGCAGTTTGGGGAGAGTGAATCTGCTTAGCACTACATTATCATTCTATACGAGCTTCTACCCAGTGCACTGTAGTCATTCCACTATAATTACAGGGTGCATGTTACCACCTCTCCCAATGGAGTTCAAGTACCTTCAAGATAGGGACCAAAGTTTATTTGTTTATACTGTTTGGTAGGTGTAATATAAAACACCTAAATACATTTATAGGAAAAGTGATTAATTGATTAATGGGATTTATTTCTTGGTATTTTATGTAGAAATGGATATTTCTCTTCTGATTTTTGGCTATGCTTACTTTTAAACATTTAGAAAAATGTATTAAATACAAGGCACAAGTTAAAAATCATCTGTTCTACTATATAGAAAAAATTGTTAAAATTTTGCTTTATTTCCTGAATTCGTTCACATATCCACAGGTGTTTAAAATTTCAAATAAAAGCGAAACATTCTAGAATTGCATTTTCTATCATGTATTCTCACAAAAGGAAAAAGCAATGGTTATTTTTAATAAGCTGACTACAACCATCTAAATTCTAGGATGCTAGCAGGTTATTTTTAAACAAGAGAACAACTTTTTGTTTGGAAGAAACTTTAATGAGCTCTTTAGTTATTCTAAGGAGAGAGTCCAGTAGATTGGAGAGACTGAGACAAATTGGAGTTCATTTGCTCAGTGAAACAAAGTAAAAGAGACTCCCCTTCTTACATTATAATAGAATTGCTGATTTTCAGCTGGACACATGGCTGCCTAAAATGAAAACATTTCCCAGCCTCGCATGTAATGTGACTATGGACACAATAACATGTAAGAGAAAGCTTCCTGCAACTGTTCCTAACATATAGCTGGTGCATATTCCTTGCCCCTTCCTCATCATTCAGAACTTTATTCTGCTTCTTAGAACGCAGTACAATGGCTGGAACTGCGATTATATATAAGCAATTTTAGAATGATCTTTCTTGAACATGAATCTGTTACACATCTCTGATTGTAGGGGAATAGCCTTAGAAATGGAATATATGGGGGCGCCTCGGTGGCTCAGTGGGTTAAAGCCTCTGCCTTCAGCCCAGGTCATGATCCCAGGGTCCTGGGATCAAGCCCCACATCGGGCTGTCTGCTCCGCAGGGAGCCTGCTTCATCTTCTCTCTCTCTCTCTGCCTGCCTCTCTGCCTACTTATGATCTCTGTCTGTCAAATAAATAAATAAAATCTTAAAAAAAAAAGATATGGAATATATGTTTAATGCATTTGAACAACAGTGTCAAATTGGATTCTAGAATGGATGCAGCAAAATATAGTTACACAAACAATGCATGAATATTCCAACTCAAAATATTCTAAATATCACTGGACATTCTCTAGACCAGGCAGATAAATTTGATGGCTAGCAGATAAATTTGTGACAAACCTAACTGTTTAATTTCAGGAACTTTCTAAAAAACATTCTCTGAACATTCTACTCAAATATCACTCTCTCAAGAAAACAGATTTCTCCTTAAGGTAAATAGTCCCCTCTTAGAGTCATAAATCACTCAATTGGGCAAGCCTCTTGCTTATCAAAATATTTTACTCATCAAATTCTTGTCTCACTGTGTCCACCTATCCTAAGCAATTCTGACATAAACTACAACCAATACTAATCAAATTTCTACATCAATTATACTAGGCCTACCTAATACCAAATCCCAAGACCTTATGAATATATAGCCTTGGCAACCCGCATCCTCACACACACTTCAGAAGCCCTCCCCAAAAATATACCAAGGTGGCAAGGTTAAGTCTCTTTTACTGCAGTATGAGATAAGCTTGGCTTAGGTTGAATGAGGTCATTGACAGTTTATTTGGTGGCATTTAGGAGAACTGGAAGTAGGTTATATGGACTCTTCAGGAGATTGACATTTTACATGTGGGTCCTCGTCCCTATTTGACTCCCCTTCGCTCATGCCTTTTTTTTAACATGTCTTTTCATGTCAGCTAGAGGGCATTTTCAATTCTAATCACTAGAAAACCCATGCTTCCCTTAAGGAGAGTCTCTAGTTTTGCTTTTACTTCTTTTGCCTTTTTCATCTTTGACTCTAGCACAGGTTTTCAGTCATTCAGCAACTTTGATACCCATTCATTCTTAGGGTTTTTTAAAAAAATATTTATTTCTTCTCAAAGAAGTGGGTTGTGGGTGGAATGGTAGAGGAGTCATATGGAGAGTGGAAGACCCATAGCTGGTCAAATATTAATAAAATAATATTGCCAGTTAGTTAGCATGCTAAAAGGGGACCAACCTTTTTCTTCCTCTGTCTTGGTCCACATTAGCAAATCCCTCCTTTTTAATGCTAGCAAATAAATTTAAGGAAAGAATGAAAGCTACATTTTATTCTGTGTGGCATTTTTCAGGAGATCTCATAGATCCTACATCTCTGAGTGACTGGGTAAGCATTGAGGGAGGCATAAATCACCTCTTTCAAATTCTACAAACTGGACTTTGTCTTTCTGTCATGTAGTAATGCGTGTGTCAGAGTCAATCATCAATTCAATTGCCTTTCAGTGTCACAACAAAGAAAATCATCTGGATTTTAGCAACAGGTAGATTGCCAATTTGGTCAGAAGCATTATGAGTTTTGAAAGGAACATATGGGGGCACCTGGGTGGCTCAGTGGGTTAAAGCCTCTGCCTTCGGCTCAGGTCATGATCCCAGGGTCCTGGGATCAAGCCCTACATCGGGCTCTCTGCTTAGCAGGGAGCCTGCTTCCTCCTCTCTCTCTCCCTCTGTCTGCCTCTCTGCCTACTTATGATCTCTGTCTGTCAAATAAATAAATGAAATCTTAAAAAAAAAAAAGAAAGGAACATATGCCATAAGTTCATACAGATCCTCCCAAAGTTTTCTTCCATTTTATTAACATGTAATTAATGTTTTGTAAGTTTCATTTATGCCAACTCAACTGACAATTTTCAGCATTTTCACCAGGAATATACTTCTTATTTTATCTTCTTATCATTTAGGCATCAAAGTAATACGTTTGTGTTATGCACATGTAATTTCTGTTTATGTAGGTATCTTTTTCACACAGTATTCATTGCTTTTTCCAGAAGGAAACTTATTTATCCTTTAGTATTTGTAACTAAAAGTTTTTAAATATTTTACCTATTAAAATATAAATCTTATTGAAGATATATCAGGGATTCATAATATTTACATAATAATAAATAACTTTTTTCAATATATTGTTTATAAATAAATTCAGGCATTCTATTCTTATCTTTAGTTAGAAAACACATTAAAATTTTACATTAAGACACACTTTTGCAGCCACTACATTTAATATTATGGTTGCCGTCACTTTTTAAAAAATGAAAGGAAGCAAAGTTTTCAATAGAGGCATATTTATAAATCTGAATCCAAATTTTACAAATCTTGAGGTTTATCACAGAGTATTTTATTTTATAAGCCTAAAAACTTTGCTTATTTTTCCCTTCTCATTTATAATTTATTGGATATAGTTAAAAACATTTGTTTACATTCAATTCAATAAGTATTATTGAAAAACTACAATAATCAAGATGCCCTGCATGGAATATATATTAGAATCAAAATGGCTCTTGAATCAAGGAGCTATGTTGTTACTTATGAAAAGTCAAGAGAGCACTGATAGATAAAATGCTGTGGAAGATGATTAAAGTAATTTATTAATCTCAAACTTATGGTGAAGATTAAAAAATTAGATTTGGATTTTACCCATACAGGATTCATTGGACTTAGATGAACAGAGTTGGATGGATACAGGTTATAGTTGATGGGCTATGGAAGGAAAATATTAAATTCCACACTGACTTCTGAGAATGGGCATGACTTGCATCTTTTCTTCTCAAAACATTGTTTCTATTGTTTTTAATTTGAAATGCATTTCATATACTGATACCTGATGGTGAGACTGTCTTTTACACCTTAAATGGCTTACTGACGATGGCCTGGGTGGCCCAGTCGGTTAAGATTCTGCCTTTGGCTCAGGTCATGATGCCAGGGTCCTGGGATCAAGTCCCACATTGGTCTCCCTGCTCACTCAGGAGCCTGCTTCTCCCTCTGACCCTCTGCCCTCACCTGTGCTCCCTCACTCCCGCTCTCTGACAAATAAACAAATAAAATCTTAAAAAAAAAAAAAGGAAAATAAATAATTGATTGAATAACTTAGCACATACCCAGGGAATATTGGGGAAAAAAAAAAAAAAGTTAAAACAAACAAATAAATGACTTACCACACACTCCAAGAACATTGGCCAGGCAAAGCAAGAAAAGTAAGGAAACATAATTAACCAAAGATGTAATATATGGCATTTATAAAGAAATTATAAACAACAGGGGCACCTGGGTGGCATGGTCAGTTAAGTATCCAACTCCTGGTTTTGTCTCAGGTCATGATCTCAGGGTTGTGAGATCAAGCCCTGTGTCAGCCCTGCACTCAGCTGTGGAGTCTGCTTGGGATTCTCTCTCCTCCCTCTGCCTCTGCTTCTTTGCCTCCCTCTCCTCTAAAATAAATCTTAAAAAAGAAAGAAATTACAAATATTAAATCTGAAAACTGATTAGGTTATATTATGGAGAATCTTACATGAGTCTTAGGGCTGTATTCTATAAAATAGATATCTCAGTTGACAAGGTAATTGTTGGAATAATAATGCATTGCAGTTGGCTTAATTACCAGATGTGTTTCTGTTCAAAAGGTTAGAGAGCTGCCAGTCCAAGCCCCCCTCTTGTGGTCATATTCTCTATCCAAAGGATCCCATTTGGATGAATGAAATTCCTTGGCCAAAAAAAGAGGGGTTTTGCTTATTTGTTTGTTTGTTTTTAATATTACTCTTTTACAGAGAGAATACTTGTGTAAGCTGCTAGCCAATCCAGAAATCCCTTCTCTCTAACTGTATATTTTAAAAACCTCTGATTAGGGGCGCCTGGGTGGCTCAGCGGGTTAAAGCCTCTGCCTTCGGCTCAGGTCATGATCCCAGGGTCCTGGGATCGAGCCCCACATCGGGCTCTCTGCTCAGCAGGGAGCCTGCTTCCTCTTTCTCTCTCTCTCTCTGCCTGCCTCTCTGCCTACTTGTAATCTCTGTCTGTCAAATAAATAAATAAAGCCTTTAAAAAAATAAATAAATAAATAAAAACCTCTGATTAACCTCTGGATAAAATCACATGTTCTCCTCAGGCATCTCAACCATCTACATGACAGCTTCACTTCAGAGTTGTAGACAATCAGGAATTGCCACTCTCTATTTTGTTTGTTTTTAGGCTAACCAGTTGTAGCTTTATTATCTGCAGACCATAGATCTATGCAAATATTCTCCAGACATAACTTTGAGTGGTAAGAAGACAAGGTAAGAGGAGCTGCCTAGGCATTCCCTCCCTGAAACTTCTATGAAAGACTAAAACCAAAAAGCAGAAACAGTTCCAAGGGATTGTGCCTGACCTGGTGCCCCTTAGTAGGCAATGGGAAGGAACTGACATTTTTCAAACAGAAAAATGATATCAGAACTGAATATTGCTGAAAGCAATTTGGCAGCACTGTCAAAGTTATATCAGAAGGAAAATATAAATTATTTAAATAGACCAAGTGAAAAGTAATGAAAGCCAGGAGAAGGTATCCAAAGGAAAAGTCTAGATTTACAGAGTTAGGATGCATAGACACCACAACTAATTGGATGGGGAGAGGTAGTAAGGGAGGAAGAAATAACTAAGTTTTCAAATTTGGGTGGTTGAAAAAATATTGAGTTTATAGGCAGAGGAATTAAGGAGAAAGAGGTAGTTTTGAGGTGGGAACAGTCAAAATTGGGTTTGTGCCCAGTAGGGAATATACATAAAAATGTCCAGAAGATAAAGAAAAATTGGATTTGATATATGAAAAAAAATGATAATCAGAGTTTTTGAGATATGGATTTGGCTCATGTGCATAAGATGAAAATCCTCCATTGCAAAAAAATACAGTGAATCTGTTATTAGTTAAAATTAGTTTATATTTGGAAAAGAAATAGCAGATGGTTATTGTTGATCTTTAAAATATGTCATATTAATGTTCAAATAAACCTTTCTTCAATATTAAAACTATAAAGATAATGCTATATACCTCAGGGTAATAATGGAATAAGAAACAACAAAAATATATGAATGGGACTAACACGCATGTTTAATCTTGGGAAGTTCTATCTTTAGTTAGATAGCAAAGTCAAAATAAGTTACCCTCAGGTTTCAAATATTAGGTTTACTTATGTCAGCACATAATTTCATAGCTCTGAGTCAGAGTCTATTGAATCAAAGTGGGTAGATTAATGAGGAAAAGTTCTACAGGAATTTCTTTTATTTTAAGTCAAGCACACAGAAAGAATTGCATAATATATATCCTAGCATTTTGAACTAAAAGTTCAATGTTTACAAGCCTCAGGCAAATGCTCAATGCCTTCCAAAAGCATTAGGCACATAGTCAAGAAGAAAATTCACTCTCCATTGGAGCCCACTAAATCAACACCTGTCATATTAAATCCCTCATCTACTTCACTGTTTAGAAAATGCAGGGTCTAATCTTAATGTGAAAGTTCAATATAAAAACTATATATTGCTTGTGAAGCTGGAATTGTGGTAAATAAAGCAAATCAGTGAGTAGTTACCAAAAATGCTATATTTATTTTCATAATTTAGAATTTTTTAAATTTAAAAATTAAAATTTAGAATCAGTATATTTTATAATTGGAAGGGAGGGTCCTAAGATATTTACACCAAAAGATGTGTTGCAGAACTCCTGTGAACCATGGATAAAACTTGGGTCATTCCACAAATGTTTATGCAAACTTTATTTTTAAAACCTATAGTAACATATTATATGCATGCTGAAATATCAAACACTAAATACCAACAGATTATTTGTCATCAGTTTTGGGTTTATACTTTGGAGGTAATTCAACCTGGAGGGAAACTTGAGATAAAAATTCTCCTACTGTGCCTGTGTAATTGAAGAGTATGAAGAAATTACAAATTCAGCTTTAAAATACATTATCACATGTCAGAGGTAGCAGGTTGAATTTGGGATTTCCTTCTGAATAACAGAAATGAATAAATTTAATTTATCTGACATTTTACAGGAAGTACAGAAGAATAAATACAACACAGGGTAACTTAAAAAGAAATAATAAAATAATAAAACTAATGAAATGGTAACTTATTTTTAACTTGCATTTGTAATATTTTTATATTCAGTACAAGTGACCTATTATTCTCCTAGATTGACTTTATAAGTACAAATGCTGTGCATTTGATATATAAAATTTAAACATATAAATTTGCTTTTAATTTTGAGCACATGGTCAGCTTGCCTTCTATAGGTTTTATCATAGTCAGTTCAGGATTAACAAAGAACCATTCACTGGGTAGCTTATAAAAAACACAGATTTACTTCTCATAGTTTTGAAGTGTAGAAGTCTGAGATTAGGGTGACAGCACAGTTGGGTTCCAGTGAAGACCCTCTTCCAGAATGCAGACTGCTGTCCTCTTATGCATATCTTTATGTGGCTGGAAAACAGGAAGCTAGTTCTCTGGCCTTTTCTTCTAAGGGCATTCATCCCATTAATGAGAGCTCCATCCTCATGACCTAAATACATCTCAAATTCCCCACCTCCAAATACCCTCACATTGAGGGAGATACAAATATTTAGTCCATAACAGTGTTTGCTTAGTAATATCCAATGATGATGTTTTACTTATCTCTATTGTCATTCATATCACAGATTACTAATGTCCTCTTTACTACTGGAAAGAGAGTCATTAATGTCTATAAATCCAATCATATTAGATAACAGATTTTTAAAAACTCAGAACTAACTAAAAAAAAACTCATCCTTGGGGTGCCTGGGTGGCTCAGTCATTGGGCATTTGCCTTTGGCTCAGGTCATGATCCCAGAGCCCTGGGACTGATTCCCCCATCAGGCTCCCTGCTCAGTGGGAAATCTGCTTCTCTCTCTCCCACTCCCCCTCTTGTGTTCCTTTCTCGCTGTCTCTCTCTCTCTGTCAAATAAATAAATGTCTTAAAAAAAGAAAGAAAGAAAGAAAGAAAAACTCAACCTTAAGATTCTGTCCTTCTAGAAATACTCTCAGAGATTATGCTGAGTGAAATAAGTCAAGCAGAGAGAGTCAATTATCATATGGTTTCACTTATTTGTGGAGCATAACAAATAGCATGGAGGACAAGGGGAGATGGAGAGGAGAAGGGAGTTGAGGGAAATTGGAAGGGGAGGTGAACCATGAGAGACTATGGACTCTGAAAAACGATCTGAGAATTTTGAAGGGGTGGGGGGTGGGAGGTTGGGGGCACCAGGTGGTGGGTATTGTAGAGGGCACAGATTGCATGGAGCACTGGGTGTGGTGCAAAAATAATGAATACTGTTATGCTGAAAAAATAAAAAAATTTAGAAATACTCTCAGAAATAAAATCCATGTTAGGGTTCACCAACAAAAATTTAAAAAATAGACAAATATGTTTGTCTCTATATGTATATGGCATATACACGTACATATGTATGTTTAGTGTATGTGTAAGCACATACATATACAGAGAAGGAGAGAGATTTATTTCATGAAATTAGTTTATGCAATTATGGAGTCTGGGTAGGTAACTTTGAATTCTGTTGGACAGGATGGCACACTGGAAATTCTCAGGCAGGAGCAGATGCTATAGTACAGAGGGGGAGTTTAATCTTCAGGAAAATCTTAGTTTTGTTCTCAAGATCTTTCAACTGATTGTATGAAGCCTATCCAGACTATCAAGGATAATATCCTTTACCTAAAGTCAATTGATTATAAATGTTAACCACATCTACAAAATACTCATACAGCAAAACTTAAATTACTATTTGGTAGAGTAACTAAGGACTATGGCCTAGCCAAGTTAATATATAAAACCTACCATCACAGCAGTAAAAAGTAAAAAAAATAATAATAATAATAATTCAGAATTGGTGGGACAGGTGCACCTGGGTGGCTCAGATGGTTAAGCATCTGCCTTTGGCTCAGGTCATGATCTCCAAGTCCTGGGATTGAGCCCCATGTCAGACTCCCTGATGAGCAAGAAGCCTGCTTCTCCCTCTCCCTCTGCTTCTCCCCTGCTTTGTGTTCTCTCTGTCTCTGTCTTTTTCTCTCTCTCCAATTAATAAATAAAAATAGAAAACAAATAAGATGGTATGATGAAATTTCACCTACTAATAATTACATTCAACATAAAAAGTCTAAACACACTAATTAGAAGGCAGATAGTGTCAGACTGGATATAAAATAAGACCAAACTGTAAATTGTCTATAAGGGAAAGCCTTTAATGAGAAGTCAGATATAAGTTAAAAGTGAAAAGAAGGAAAATGTATATCATGCAAATTCAAATAATAATAAAGCTATGCAGGCCATATTAATTTAAGATAAAATAGGCTTTCAGAGAATTTTATCATGATAAAAGTATAAATTCATCAAGGAAATGTATCAATCAAAAATATGTATGCAAATAAGAAAATAAAAAAAATAAATTAAATTAATAAAATAAAAATTTAAAAAAGGAAAATAAAACTGAAAAAAGAAAAATATATATCCATAATTATAGTATTACTTAAAAATGCCTCTTACAAAACAGATAGAGCAGATAGATAATAAATAAGTTTACAGAATACCTGAACAATGTACTAAAAATAAACATGATCTGATTGTTATAGAGAGTACACCAGATAGCTACAAAAATATACTTTTTTTTTTTTGCATAAACAACATAGTGCCTAATAAATTTTCAAGGCTAGACCTGGTACAAGAATATATTCTCAGGCTACAACATAATTAAGTAACTACAAACTACTAAGAAAGTCCCTAAAATAGTATATTAAACAGCATATTTCAAAATATTTCATATATCAAAGAATTCAAGGAAAACAAAAAAATATTTTTGCTGAATCATAATGAAAAGGCAAAAAATAAAATTTGCTGAATGCAAGCAAAGCAGTTTTAAGAAAAAACTTATATAGAGATGTTGAAACAGTATGCTGTATGCCTGAAACTAATGTTAACATTGTGGGTCAACTATACTGAAATTAGAAAAAAAAATAGTTTCATAAACGAACCAAAAAGAAATGTTCAAATTCAGTGGACTGAGTTTTCACTTTATGAAGTTTGAAAAAAAAGAAAGGTAGTCAAATAGAAGAATTTCTTTAAATTAGCACAGAAATCAGTGAAAGAGTAAATAAACCATAGAAAAAAGTCAACAAAGCTGAGTTCATTTTTGAAATATTTCAATGACAATTGATAAACTTCTAACTAGACTGATCAAAACACAACTCACCAATACGCAGAATCAAAGAGCTATTTCTATAGCTCCTACAAACCTTAAAAAGAATGCAAGATTATATTAACAATCTTATGCCACTGAATTCAATAAATGGCAAAATGTAAAAATGCCCTAAAATATAAAATACCCTTAAAAACAAATTTCTAACACAAGAAGAAATTTAAAATCTAAAAAGTATTATATTAAATAAAGAAATTAAATTTGCAATTGAAAATATCCCTAAAAAAAAAAAAAAAAATCCATGACCAGATGCTCGTACTGCAGACAACTCTCGAACATTTAAGGAAGAATAGTGCAAAGCCTATAGCAACTTGTCCAGAAAATATATAAAAGAAGGATAATTCCCAGTTCACTTTATAATACTCTCATAATAAAACCAAAACCAAAAACATTAAAAAATTTTTAAAAGGAAGATATACCATAGACCAAAATTACTTATAGACATAGATCTAGAAAATCTTTTTTTTTTTTAAGATTTATTTATTTGAGACAGAGTGTGCATGGGGGTGGGGAAGGAGGAGTAAAGGGAGAGGGAGAAGGGAAGCAGACTCCCTGCTGAGCAGAGCCAAGGTGGGTGGCTCAGGACCCTGAGATCATGATCTGAGCCAAAACCAAGAGTGGTCACTTAGCAGACTGAGCCACCCAGGTGCCCCAATGCAGACAATCTTTTTAAAATATTTGCACACTGAATCTAGCAAATATAGAAAGGATGAAGCATAACACCCAGGTTGGTTCACCATGCAAAAAACAATCAATATTTTATCACAATATTAACAAAGAGAAAAAGCATGTGATCATCTCAATAGATGAAGAAATCACATTTGAAAAAAATTCGACACACATCTGCAATAAAAAAGTCCAGCACACTAAAAATAGAAGAGAATGTCTTCATCTATAAAAAAAAAAGTATCTATGCTCTGAGATAGCATCATACTCAATGGTAAAAAAGCTAAAAACTTTTCCTCCAAGATCAGAAAAAATGACAAGGATGGCCACTCTCACCACTTTGATCAAGATAGTACTGGAAGTCCAACAGGAGCAAATAAGCAAGGAAAAGGAATAAAAGGCATTCAAATCAGAAAGGAAGAAGTAAAACTGTCACTATTTGTAGACAACATGATATATACAGAAAATTCTAAAAACTCTACCAAAGGCACTGGGTGACACAGTTACCAAACCACCAACTCTTGTTTTTGGCTAAGGTTGTGATCTTAGGGTCATGGGATTGAAGCCCAAGTCAGGCTCCACACTCAGGATGGCAGAGTCTCCTTGGGACTCTCTCTCTCTCTTCCTTTCCAGTCTCTAAAATAAATAAACAAATCTTAACAAACAAACAAAAAACTCCACCAAAAAAAAAAAAATTCATGTTAGAACTAATCAACAAATTCAGTAAAGATGCAGGACATAAAATCAATATACAAAAATCAGGTGTGTTTCTATATATTAACAACAAACTACCAACAAGAGAAATTAAGAATACAATCCCATTTTCAACTGTATTAAAAGGAATAAAATACCTAGCAATAAATTTAATGAAGGAGGTGAAAAACCTGTACACAGAAAACTGTAAGACACTGATGAAAGAAACTGAAGACTAAAAAAAAAAATGGAAGGATATTCTCTGTTCATGGATTAGAAGAATTAATACCGTTAAAATGCCATATTACCCACAGCAGTCCACAGATTCAATGAATCCCTATCAAAATGCCAAAAGTATTTTTCACAGAAACAGAACAAACAACCCTAAATTTGTATGGAAACACAAGACTGCAAAAAGTCAAGGAAATTTTGAGAAAGAAGAACAAAGTTGGAGATACCATACTTCCTGATTTCAATATACTACAAAGCCATAGTAATAAAAACAGTATAGTATTGGAATAAAAATAGACATATAGATCAATGGAACTAAAGAGTCCAGAATAGAGTCCAGAAATAATCCCATGCATATATTGTCAATTAATTTATGACAAAGGAGCCAAGAATATACAGTGGGGAAAGGACAGCTTCTTAAATAAATGGTGTTGGGATAAAGAACTAAAGATCCTGGACACAAAAGAACATACAGCATGATCCTATTTATTTGAATCCTTAGAAGAAGAAAAATAAATCTGTAGTGACAGTGCCTGAGTAGGAGAAGGGATTCATGAACATGAGGCATGGGGCAAGTTTTGGGGGTGTGGTCATGGTTCCACAAATTCATATATCAAGACACCTAAGATTATATACTTAAAATGGGTACATTTTTCCTCTGATAAAGAGAATTAGATCTCTCTCTCTCTCTTTTTTTTTTTTTTAAGATTTTATTTATTTGACAGAGAGACAGAACACAGCAGCGGGAGCGGCAGACGGAGGGAGAGGGAGAAGCAGGCTTTCTGAGGAGCAGAGAGCCCAATGCAGGGATAGATCCCCAGGACCCTGAGCTCACAACCTGAGCTGAAGGCAGACACTTAAGGGACTGAACCACCCAGGCACTCCAAGAGAATTAGATCTTGGAAAACTGAAAAGCATACATAGAATAATGAATGTTTGTTCATTGTAAGAACAGATATAATGTTGTAGACACTGGTATAAGCATAGAAAAAATTCTTAAAGAATACTTAAGAAACTTTTAATTATGGTTTTGTTTTAAAGGAAGGATATCATCTTTCATATTAAAGCTTTCTACACTGAATTTTTAAATGATGTACATGTATTTTTTAAAATGATGTTATCTGGATGGGGTGTCATGGGTTTTTTTTTTAGCTTATATTTTCCTGTATTTCAAAGCTAATAAATATTTTTTTAAATGTCAGATAGATTTTTTTTTTATGATTTTATTTATTTATTTATTTGACAGAGAGAGAGAGAGTGAGAAGGAGCACAGGTAGGCAGAGGGAGAGGGCGAAGCAGGTTCTCCACTGAGCAGGGAGCCCGATGTGCGGTTTGATCCCAGGACCCTGGGATCAGGACCTGAGCCGAAGGCAGTCGCTTAACCAACTGAGCCACCCAGGTGCCCCTCAAAGGAATAAAAATTATTAAAATCTAAATCACAGGTGAATCATAGAATCACTTCAACAAAATAAGTGTTTATTTCTAAATAAATAATCAAAATTATTTGTAGTAGAAAATTTCAAACTAATTTATAAGACTCTACTGCCAAATCCTAATCAAATATAAGACATTTGGAATGAACTGAATCACTAAGAAATATAATAAATCGGAAAAAATCAATTAGTTTTTAACATTTCAAAACAAATAATGTAAAGTATACCTATCTAGTTGTCAGAGATACTTGTTGCCTGTTATGTTTCACTCACTACAATCTCAAAATAGCCCTTCCAAATGCATAATTCTCATTTCTCTTTAGTCTTTTGTATGGCTTTGTTATAAAACTGGTTTTGGTGTTTTGCATTTAGCATCTTCAAAGATTCATTTCGTGAAGTGAATTTCTAACAAGATGGATCCTTAAAGGAAGGAGCACCTGGGTATGACATAGGAGCCCTGGAACTATCACAACTAATTATGAGACTTTGACCACATCATTCAGTATTTCTGAATATTGTTCTGTAAATCTGAATACCTACCCTGTACCAAGCACTATGTTCACCTTAAAAATAAATTAATTAGGGGCGCCTGGGTGGCTCAGTGGGTTAAGCCGCTGCCTTCGGCTCAGGTCATGATCTCAGGGTCTTGGGATCGAGCCCCGCATCGGGCTCTCTGCTCGGCGGGGAGCCTGCTTCCTCCTCTCTCTCTGCCTGCCTGCTTGTGATCTCTCTCTCTGTCAAATAAATAAATAAAATCTTTAAAAAAAAATAAAAATAAATTAATTACCAAGGCATCTGGGTGGTGCAGTAAGTTGAGCATTCAACTCTTGATTTCCACTCTGGGCATGATCTCATGGTTGTGCTCTCATGGTCATGAGATTGAGCTCCCATTTGGGTTCTGCTCTCAGCATGGAGTCTGCTTGAGATTCTCTCTCCCTCTCCCTCTGCCCCACCCACTCATGTTCTCTCTTCCTCTCTCTAAAATAATAAATCTTTAAAAAAAAGACTCTCTCCCTCTGTCTCTGTCCCTCCCCCTGCACACTCTCGCTAAAATAAATAAATCTTTTAAAAAATATTTTAAAAAGTAATTACCTCCTAATTCTAAAATTGCACAATTTCAGAAATTTTTTGAACATTTTTCAATTCAAGATAGAATTAAGCCATAAATAACTCCAATGTTTTAATCAGAAGGATCCAGTAAGAGTGAGGTGCATGTTCTAGTTTGTTTGGCTAGCACAGAAATACTCTTAACTTCTATCCATGCAACATATATAACTAATTTTTAAAACTTTCCAATTTAATGTACATTTCCTTCATATTACCAGAGAATTAAAAATAACACGAACAGTATACTAAACCTGGATTCAAGAAGATCAAGTATTTTCTTGGTGGGTCTGCCTGTCATTTTGCTCTCCGTGTCCCAGGTATTTACAGTAGAAGTACACAGAATTTGGTCCTTTCCTCACTGAGATCCTAGGAGGATTCTGCACAACCTATACATAAACCACTTTGCTTCATTCAGGAGAAAATGGCTTTATATAGAAAGAGCATTGTTATTATTTCCCTTATAGTACAAAACATGTTGCATGATAAATTCTGCTTCCCAAAGGAGTTAGCCTTCCCCATTTTCTGTTGAAAGGGTGAATGAATTATGGTTGAGCAGAAGCACAGCAAAGTTCTATCAGTAAATACTGCTTTGAAATACTGCCCTTAGTGATCATATGATTATAATTTTGCTGCATTTTCCCATTTTAAGGCTAATACTATAGAATTTCATACAAACTAACAATCACTCTTTTGGCAGTATGCAAATACAAGTAATACTATACAGTGAAATCATATTTGGAAAATAGTTTTGCTGTATAACTAATTTACACTATTTTCAATGTTCCTGGCAGACACACAACATTTTATCTTTTGCTCTGCAAGGGTAAGAAATAGAGCTTTTAACATTAAGTCTAAGAAGAATGTGAGAGGTTAGAAATGGCAACACTGGACTCTCTCTCCTCTATCACTGACTGCATACTGAACTAATCTCTTCAGCATAAACAAAACACACATAAAGCAAAAGACTTTAGACATAAAAATAAATGAGCTAAAGGGAGCTTTTTGTGCAGAATATGTGATTTCCACAAGATCCTCCAAGTCCCAGAGTGTTAATTAAAGAAAAGTAATGACATGTCAGTGTAAGTAGGAATCACCTAGAATGGCAACACTCAAGCCCCATCAAAGTAATAGTTACAGTGTCCAGCATATTAATACATAGCATGGGAAATTTATGCATCACTAAGCATCCCCTGATTTTGTTTATATGTGTTTTGGTTTAAAAGGTTGTTATATTGACCGACAGTATAATGTTATGGGAAAAGAGATGCTATTTTTACGACTCCCAGATTACACTATATATTTGGGTTAGAAAAGTAGGTGGCATTTTCATTGCCAGGTGGTGAATGGTGTTTCCCCATAAACAGGAGATGCTGAAGAAAAGGGGTAAAGAGGAAGAGAAAAAACAAACAAACAGCAAAGGCATTAGTTAAAAATATTTCTGGGAGAGTAAAGAAGTCTGTTCTTGGGACATATCATTTCAACCACATAAAAAAAAACTCTTCACAATCAATTGTTTCTTGATAGACACTTGTTCTTTCTTTCAAAATCCAGGGACAGAGAAGAGTTGTTTAATTCCATTTTTATTGACTTTCTATTAGAAATCTACTAGATTCCAGAGGTTTATGAATACTAAACCACTTGGTTAAAAATCTAGGAGAAAATGACGGGCATCTCCCACAGGCATCAGTGCTTCTTACAATTTGGACTAAGAGTCACCTGGAGGACTTGTTGAAACACTCACTCTTAGGGGCTTGGTTTGGGTTTAGACATGAAAATTTGCATTTCCATAAAACACCTAGATGATTCTGATGTTACTAGCTTACAGGCAACACTAAATAACATTGTTCTTGTCATCATTTGGCAATATTTATGTCCATGTGGATTAAGTGAACACTTATGTTAAGTTCTATATTATTTTTAAAAAACCCGGACAGTCAGATTCAGCCTATAAACTTTAACAAAAGTTCCTTTCCTTATTATAGGTATCAGAGACAACTAAGAAAGCTGTAAAATATTTTCAGGTTCACAAATCTGAGTGTCTCAGTCTTATAAGGTCCTTAGATGATTTATAAATGAGCTTCATCTTAAAGATGACTTTTACAAAAAGTGAGAAAAATATCCAGTATTATACAATATTAGTCCCATGGTCACTAAATGTCATAGCTGTGTCTTTATATCTACATTGTTAAATATGTCCCTTATAGCAAAAGCATGCCAGAGATTCTGATTAGATTTAGGGGGTGTGAGGGGTGAGGATGGTGGCATACTCAAGAGGTCTCAAAGTCTAAACTAAAGATTGTTATAATTCTAAAAGGATTGTTCTGAAATTACTATATGAACACTGACATTTATCCATCATACTAGTCCAGGTCCAGGCAGGAGCTAAAAACTCCACATCAGGTTAAACAGGAAGCACTTACTATAATGAATGGTTATCTATAACAAAAGACTATCTGGAAGATATAAGGAAGCTATAAGGCACTGTACTGCTGAGGGAGAGTAACTACAGGAGGTCAAATCAGACTCCTAGAGAAGGCATGTTTCAGCTACCAGGTAGCAAAGAAGTTTATCAATTTGGCCAGGCCAGAGCTACTCTGGATTGCTAGGAACCAAGAGAAGACTCTCCAGAAGGCAAAGGATCAGCAACTGATGGCATGAGCATGAAGTGAAAGTCCAGGTGCTAATATGGACAGGAGACCTTTGGAGTACACAGGCCAAATGGGGAGTGTCTATAAGCAGGTGGCACCTGGCTGGTGGATGAAGTCCAGGTGCTAAGGGCTTGGACAAGAGACCTTGGAGAACATGCTGTACAGGAGCTCTGAATTCCATGCCCAGAAAACTGTGGAAAGGTTATCATGTCCAGGCCAACCCTCCAAAGTCATAAAGAGACCACCTTCCTCTGGGCCTGTGCTGAGGCAGTGCTCCAGCAGGCATTTTCACACTCACACCCTCTCCTTCCTCTTCAGTGTCTCCTGCTTTTGCAGAAACAGCTCTTATCATCTGACCAAAAAATGCCACCACTTTTTCTAATCTAATATAAAATGTAATCTGGGAATCATAAAAGTAATAACTCCTTTCCTGTAAGATTTTAGCATCTGCTAGTGTTCTAACCTTTCAGTGTTATAACCTTTTAAACCAAACGACATATAAGCAAAATCAAAGGAAGGTTAATGATACATAAACTTTACATGCTGTATATTAACATACTGGACTGCTGTGACCTTTATTTTGAGAAGGCTTGAGTGTTGTCACTCAAATTGACTGCTACTAACTGCATTGATTCTCTCCATCTTCTACAGTTTTCTCTTTTAGTTTTATTTTTGTCTTTATTTTTTTCTTTCCTTATACTCTTTTGTGTTATATTTACTATATTTTGAGCTTCTTACAGTGTGAGCTCAGAGAGGTCTAGATCACTGATCTCAAGCTCCCCTTCCAATATAAGAAACTAAAGCACAAATTTTCCTCAAAATATTGCTTTTGCTGCAATCCACAAATTTTAATAGGTGGTGCTTTTATTTTCATTCAGTCTCAAATACTTTGTAATTTCCTTTAAAATTTCCTCTTTGACCCATGAGATTTTTAGAACTATTGTGCAAACTTCTAAATATTTGGGGTTTTCCAAATATATTTTTTATTTTTTTCTTATTTAAATTTGTGTCTTCAGAGAACATGCTCTAAGTTATTTCCATTCTTTTAAATTTACTGAGATTTTATGGCCAACCATATTGTCTATTTTGGTTAATGGTCCGTGTACAACTGAAAGTAATAAGTTACTGGATATAGTGTTCTATAAATGTTAATCAGGTTAAATTGGTTGATGGTGTTATTCAAGTATTCTGCATACTTTCTGATTTTCTGTCTACCTGCTATATTACTGATAGAAGAAAGTCAAAATTACCAACTTTAATTGTGGATATATCTTTTTCTCTCAGCTTTGTCAGTGTTTGCCTCATGTGTTTAAAGTTTTTATGTTTTATGCATAGACATTTAGGCTTATTATGTTTCTTAATTAATTTACCCTTCTATCATTGGGAAATATCACCCATCTTTAGTAATATTTCTTGTACTAAAGTCAACTTTGTCTGATATTAATATGGGCATTTCACCTTTCTTATTTTTTTTTAAAGATTTTATCTATCTATTTATTTATTTAGAGTAAGAGCAAGGGGAGGAGCAGTGGAAGAGGAAGAGAGAAAATCTTAAGCTTATTCACCAATGAGCACAGAGCCCACGTGGGGCTTAATTTCACAACCCTGAGATCATGACCTGAGCTGAAACCAAGAGTAAAACACTCAACTGACTAAGCCCCCCAGGTACCCCTTCAGCTTTCCTATTATTAGAGTTTGAGCAATACATTCTCTTCCATCCCTTTACCTTGAAATCATCTGTGTTTTTATAATTAAAATGTGTTTCTTAAAGAGAATATACAGTTGGAAATGGTTTTGTTTTACCATTTTAAGGCCCACTGCCGTATAATTGGCATGTTTTGTTCATTTACATTTAATATAACTATTGATATAGTTGGATTTAAGTTTATCCTGGCAACAGCTTTCTATTTATCTCATAGTTCCTTTGTTTTGTTTTGTTTTCCTTCCATCATTTGGATTGAGTATTTTGATGTTATTTTAAATCTTGTCTTTGGCTTTTGTTTAATTACCTTTTATGAGATGTTCTATGGGGCAAAATATGCATATTTAACTTATCAGTCTCCAGTCTCATTTTTTTCTTACAATTGTCATAAATTTTACTTCTCCTTATATTACAAACCCCATACACACTGCTATTATTTTGCTTTAAATACATAATATTTTTTCAGAGTAATTTTAAAAAATAAATTTTTATTACAATTGTCATAAATTTTACTTCTCCTTATATTACAAATCCCATACACACCGCTATTATTTTGCTTTAAATACATAATATTTTTTCAGAGTAATTTTAAAAAATAAAAGTACAATAAAGTCTTTCATATTTACTGACATGTTTACCACTTGGATAGATCCTCTTTTGTGTACCTCTATTTAGTTTAGCTCCACTTCTTTGTCATGACCTAATTTCCCTGTGGAATTTCCTGAGTTCTCAACATGATCTCTCCATTCTGACTGACCAGACTCAAGAGTCTCTCAGCCCTGTTCCTAATAATTATTTACTGTGAAGTTTTTATATGATGATTCTTCCCCACTTTTCATTCTTCTAGCCCCAAGGCATCTTACCCTTCTCATGCATGGTTTAGTACTCAAAGACTTAAGGAGAGCCCTATGCAGATTTTTGTATTCTGCATAGTTTAAACAAAAACTAACACCAAACTCTACTCCTTCTAAAAATAAAAATACTTTAGATCAATTTAAGTGTAATTAGCATCCATCTATATATACATTACTTTTCTTTGTCATTTCTTCTATCTAATTTTTAATAACATAACAAACAGGAACAGAGGTATCAGTTAGGAAGAGATGGCAATAATCCAGGTGATAAAGGTCAATGTCTTATAGTAGGGTAGCAGTGGTGGGGATTAGAAGTGGTTTGATTTGGAGTATTATGTTGAAGGTAGTGGAAAATGGATTTGCTGATAGATTAGGTATGCATTATCAAAGAAGAAGAGGAATCAAGGGTGATTCTAAGTTTTCTGGCCTGGTTAACTGGTAGATTTTCACTATCACTTACTGAGGGAAAGCATCATGGGAGAAGCAAGTTTGGAACATAGAAACTATGAATTTGACTTTGGGAAATTTAAGCTTAATAAATCAACTAAAATCTAAGTGAAAATATGTCAAATTAGATATACAATTAAGAGAGTTCAGGAGAAAGTCAGTACTAGAAATACAAATGTGAGATCTGTCAATGGGTATACAGTACTTAAAGACATGAAACAGGATGAGATCATCTAATAAAATTTATATAAATAGGGCAAAAGGTGATTTGAGAGCTGGAGTCCCAGCACACATTAATATTTAAGGAATGAAGACACAAGAGGAAATTGCAACGGAGACTGAGAAGGGGTGGCCAATTATCTAAGAAGAAAAGTGAGAGAATTATGTTCTGAAAGAAATCTAAGGAAAGATTTTCAAAAGAAAGATGGTTCAAATGGATCAAATACCACGAATAGCTTAACTGCTTCGAGGTGACATGGCCATTGGATTTGCTGATTTAAAGTGAACACATGACAATGAAAAAATCTGTTTCAATGTAATACACTGACAAAAAGTCCAAGTGAAATGGATTTAGGAGGAAATACAAATAGAAAATGGAGAGCCAGCTAATAATGACAACTCTTCTGAGGAGTTTTGCTATAAAGAGGAGCAAAAAACTAGAGTGGAAGCTATTGGGGACATAGCAGAAGCGGTGTCCTGAAATAAGGGACAAGGGATGGACTCAAAGAACAGGTGGAGGGAATGAGTTTAGGCAGCACTTTAAACACTTAATATAAATACAGATACATTAAATTTCATGCAGACGTTTGTATAAGTTTTCTTATAGTCAGTACTATTTTTGCAATGTTAGGAAGAAAGAGGAGATAATTTTAAAGTTTATTAGTGGTTTCCAGCAGTACAGGTGAAGGGAGGTGATTCTGACTAAGCACGTGACCTGCAAAGGCTCAAAGCATGAAATATCACCACTTACTAGATTCTGCAAACACATGCTTGTAAATCAAAGATCATGTTGACCTTTGGTAGAAATTCTTAAATATTTTTCACTTTCTGAAATGATCGTAAAATAACTGTAAAACCAAAATGTAAAAAACTGAATGGAAATATCTTTTTAAATATTCTCATGAGTGACAACTTTTATATTCTATGGCAAATGTAATCAATGCAACCTAAGGTGCTTTCAAAATAATCACTAACCAGAATGGAGTCATCATTTGCTTGGTTTAAGAAATTTGTAAAATTTAAAAATAGGTGAGAAGATCTTTATTCCTGAATACGCTGACAGAGAATGAAACAAGAGGTTAAGAAATTCTCCAACTATCTCCTTGTACAATTTCTGAAGACGAATTTAAGACCTAAGGTAAAAGGGAAGACAACACAGATGTTGTCTTCTTAGTAATAAAATTGAAATAAATGAGGTCCAAGGAGAACTAGATGAAACAAAGTCTATCTCCCGATTCCTCTCTGTCAGGGTAAGAGGGTTAATGTGAAGATTCAGGTCAAGATGGAAGATGATGAACAATCATAATTAGATATGCATTTGAAATATTTTCCTTACTTTGATTCTGTTTAAAAGGAATAAATAATGATTCATAATATATTCAGAGAGCAGATTTTTGCTGCTAGCTTATAATTCCTGAAGGAATTAAAGAGTATCGACAGTGTAGCCCACAAATTTGCCAATCCTCTTTTTGCTGGTTCCTTTGGGATTTTTCCATTTGTTCATTCATTCATTCATTCATCCATCTATTCATTCATTCAAAATAAAAGTCACATCCCCAAAGATTTTTTTGCCTCATATATATCCATAAGACATTCAGCATTTGTATCTGGGAAAGAAATGTCTTATGTGTGTGCTGAGTTACACAAAGGTAAACAAAATTAAACACAGAGAGTGCATTCTTGTGAAAGCATATGTTCAGGGATTGGGAAATCAACAAGCTCCCTGAAGTGAACAAAGCCTTCAGGATAACATGGAATGGGCGGGTCCCGTATCACAACCAGTGGATCAGGGAATTACAGCATTTGCATTTTGCCTGGAAATCATTTGTAAAGAATAGTTATTTTACAAAAAGCCATTTTCAACACACCAGACATATTTAAAACAAAGCTAAAAAATGTCTTTCCCATGCCTATCCTCAACAACACAAAAATAATTATCTACATGTGCAAAAAACAACTATCCAGATAACTCAAGCTAGTAATACATTTGCAGAAACAGCTTTATCTGAGTAAGTGTCTCAGTTCTCCACTTCTTTCACAACTGGCAACCAGGCTTTTAAAAGTGCATTGCAAAGTGGTGTGAAATAAATGATCAGGGCAGCATCAGCAACAACCTAATTCTTTACTATAAACCTGCTACTCTGTCTCTGTCTCTTCCCCATACTCCTCTCATCCTGTTCTCTAATCTTGTAAGCCACTCAGAAATAGACATTTCCCCCTACTTTACAGATACTCTCTTCATTCTTCTACAAAGCCTTTCTGGAAAAAAAAAAAAAAATTCAATAGCCATTGTTGAAAAATCCATAATAAACTTTGTCTACACTTTAGTCATCAGATTTAATTTTTCCCACGGTTACTGGGAAAACAGGAATTTTATTTTTCTAAAACTCACCTTCTTTATGGGGTTTGGTCCCAATGTGTATCTCCAAATATTCTTTTTTTTCCAAAATTATTTTAATTCATTCTATAATTAGTGATATCTTAATTAGAACTGTTATCTTGTCCAAAGGATTATATAAATCTTTCCCTTAATATATTATAGTATATATTCATCTTTATATGCTATGATTCCATGTTTTATTTAAAAATTAAAATACTGGTAGTAATATTGGTAGTCGTATTTAAAAATTAAAATATTGGTAGTAAAATAACAATTTCTTCTAGAAAGTGTAAATATTTCCCAGCAGAATCTCTGACATCTTAATGATACTGATATTTACTAACATAGAACCTTCTTGTTTAAAATTGACTTTGTATTTTCATTTCATTGACCTACTAGCATTATTTCCATGTAATTCTCCTAAATATCTACCCTACAGGACTTATTCTGGCCAGGATCCAGGCTTTTGATTTTTCCAGATCAAATAAAAGACTGTATCTATCAAAAGCTGAGAAGACCAAAGGGAAAAGAGAGACAACACAAAAGAAATCCCAAAAGGTGCAATAAATTCTATAAGTCTGTAGCTTAGAGCCAAAACCAAACAATTTGGCTTTTGGTTGATAATTTTGCTGGAGAGGAAATTTCTGGAGCTGGAGCAATGGGATGACTAAGTCCAGAAATTGAGAAAAGTGAATAGATGTCCCAGATTTGTCTGGGATACAAACAGAAGGTACTGCATATTTTTCTCTGCACATTTTCAATTTCTAGTAACCTCTACAATATGTACCAGGGCAATCAAAATACACTCTCTCAAACAATTATTTCTTAAAAGAGAAACTTACTTATTGGGAAAGTAGTTATTAAAACATGTCTGTATCCTGCGTTACTTTCCTTACCTCCTCATAAAATAATAAGCTATTTCCTATTGATGGGGCCCCATAGGCTTAATGGTCCCATTAATGCAGATAATGGTAAAGCAGTCAATACAAAAGAAAAAAGCTCTTCTAAAATCAATCTAGATGCGTGATCATCACTGAGTCCTCAAAGGTTAATTTCTGAGACAGAAAATATTAGGTCTAGTAGTGTTAAAAATTATTCTCATACTTGGGGCGCCTGGGTGGCTCAGTGGGTTAAGCCGCTGCCTTCGGCTCAGGTCATGATTCCAGAGTCCTGGGATCGAGTCCCGCATCGGGCTTGCTGCTCAGCAGGAAGCCTGCTTCCCTTCCTCTCTCTCTGCCTGCCTCTCTGCCTACTTGTGATCTCTCTTGTCAAATAAATAAATAAAAAAATCTTAAAAAAAAAAAAATTATTCTCATACTTGATAAAATGGTAAGGAAGACTTTATTTAGGAAGTTCCGAATGATGTCAAGACTATCATAACAAGGGAGAGAAATCTGGCTCAATTCTAAATACGCCAAAGACAGCTATTTGTAACCAAGGAACAGAGAGAGGGAGCCAGTAGACAAAAAAATATTAAGAGACATCAACAGGGGATTCTTGCCAAAGTGAAAATAAGATTCTTGCTAAAGGCAAGTTGAACACTCACATATCGAAGTTGGGGATGAGGAACTTGATCAGATACCAAGAGTCATTAGATTTCAAGAGTGGGGGACTTCTTGCTAAACAGACTTAGCAGAATTTTGCTAAAACTGGGCAATGCCAGCATGGCAAAATGACCAAGGTTGAGAATACAGCTTAGAAGGGCCTAACTGGTTTTGTTAAGGGAGCGTCTTTGTTAGCAATATGATTTAGAAACTCAGACTGACAGTGACTCAAACAAATATGCATTCATTTCTCTCTAATCACAGCATACAGCTAAAATAATGTTCCAGGACTTGAGGAAAACAAGCTTCCCAAAATTATTTATATCCTATTACAAAGTTTAGGATTATATCCTCCTCAGAGAAATGCATCAGAATTCCAAATTATTCAAACTGATGAGAATTTCAAGCCCATTGCCAAGAAGAAACATTTCTCCTCAATTACATTCTGTTCAAAGCATATGTACAGCATTATGCCAAATCCTGGGATTGCTTTCAGAAAAGGACACTGACAATGGTATGGTGGTTACTGAAGCACTCTTAAAAGTATGTGCTGTAAGAAAAATACACATTTAAATTAGTATAGCAGAAAAGTGAAGAGAAACAAGTTATCTTTTTATCTGTAGGTTTCTGTAAATAGCAGTATTTTTCTTATTTCAGAAAGTTAATCAGAGCAGTGATTTCAGAGATTTTAGCAGAAATTTCAGAGAGATACACTTTCTCTCAAATTGAGAAACAAGTTTTGGTCCAATAGAACCACAAAATAGGTTGTACTTCAGTCACAGGAAGTTTATACTTATTTAATTTTTTTAATGAAATAGTGAATAGCCACCAAAAAGAGCAAGGCTGGAAAATAACTCCTCAAACAACAATAGGAGGTAAATAAGAATAATTTATGAAGCTATTTTTAACTCTGTAAACTTAAAGGAGACAGACTCTCTATCTTATCTAAAAAATGTTTATCAGTGCAAGAAATAGAATAGTCATGTTATAAAACTGCCAAATATTCTGCCTGCATGAACCATTGAAGAAATTATAACACATTTTATTTTATTGTCTATCATTTTTGTTCTTCTCATGGTTTTTCCCGTAGATGTGATTATAACAGTGTGTATGCCTTTTTACATCTCTATTTCATTTTTATGCTTATTGAGGCTTATGTGCTATACCCCAATGATCATATCTACTTAATTTTCTCTGTATCAGGCTCAAGTAGGCACTGAATAAATGTTAAGGCAAGACTACTTTCAAGATGATTTATCTCCATTTGATTATTTATTTGATTCTTTTTTTCATAACGCCATGTATTAAAACCAGTATCTCAAACCCAGGTAATTTAATATAAGAGACTTATTATGGATGTGTAAACACATACACATTCACATACATACAAACACATTCACACACACACACACACAATACACATTTTCAAGTGACTCACATACGAAATCTTTACTCAATCTCTAACACTGCAGATATTAGTTCTATAGTGAAATTATCCATAAATATCTCAAGAAAAAATGGGCCCCTCCAAGCTCTTGGAACTTTTATCTGAAATGATTTTTAAAACTACTAAGGTCTGCAGTAAAGTAAATAATAGGCAATTGAGAAGCACCAACTCCATCTTTCTTTTTTTTTTTTTAAAGATTTTATTTATTTATTTGACAGAGAGAGAGCACAAGCAGGCAGAGAGGCAGGCAGAGAGAGAGGAGGAAGCAGGCTCCCTGCTGAGCAGAGAGCCCGATGCGGGGCTCGATCCCAGGACCCTGAGATCACGACCCGAGCTGAAGGCAGCGGCTTAACCCACTGAGCCACCCAGGCACCCCCCAACTCCATCTTTCATATGCACAGTTCAACTTTCATCAGTGGGAAGTGATCCTCAGGAAGGGATAACTGAGAGCACTTACTTTGATGGGTGAGTATTATAATTCTAGTCCACCATACAGTTAGGCATGGATAACACTATTCCCCAAACCCATGAAAATTATACCAGTTATCAATCTTTAGTTCCTGTGATGTCAATTATTAATATTCAAACTGAAAGTTTTTTGAGTTAATGTACAAGTTTCTCTCTTCTCTCTTGGGGTAGGATAGCATTTGTAAATACACTTGACAGATCACTGGCAAGGCACCACCTCTAATATTATCCTTATAGAAGTGATATTTGTTTTAACCACCAATAATGTATCATTCTTGTCAATAAATTCCCTTTAAAACGGTATTATTTTCTTGAAGTTGAAATTTGTAATGCAGAATAAAGACAGTTTTATTGACATATTCATTTCCTCTATTAAAACTTGCATCTTGACTTGCATGAATCAAATAGTCATTTACAAACCAGAGGAAGCAAAAATAGGACATTGGATAATCTGTAAGAAACACAGTGAAAATAAATCAATGCATTTAAATCTCATTTAAAGTACGAATTTGGACACTCATAGTAATTAGAAAAATAAAGGCATTATCAAGTAATTTAACTACAGTGGTCAAGAGCATAGCCTTTGACATACATAAAATAGCTGTTTCTTGAAAATTATATATCCATGAGCAAGTTCATGTCTTTGAGCCTTAGTCACTTTAAATGTCAATAAGAAAAATAATATCAAACTCTTGAGTAATTATATGCATTAAGTGACATAAGGTACATAAATTGCTAAACATAGTATAGGGCAAACAGTAAATTCTCAATAGATGGCAGTGTCATTATTAGTATCATGTCAAAATTATAGTATTGTTAGAGCAACTGACTAAAATCATATAGCTAGTTATGAATATGAAATGAAAGATTCCTAATTTAGGCTAGTTTACCTGAGATAATAATTTTTGCTTGAGTTATCTAAATACAGCATCTATATTTCACTTTATAGTCATAGGTAATTTAATTCTTTCAAAGATACTTCTGTGGCTCCATTCATGAATTCATAGGCCAAAGGTCAACTCGAGGTCACAGTGAGAAACTACCTATGGATTTAAGCCTGAATCTGAGAATTGGCCCTCCATCTCTACAAAAGTATAAAGGTTTTTTTCCTTTTCCTACCCTACAGAAAAATATTGTAGTACCTAAGGAGCCAAAAGATAAAGAAAAAATCTGAAATCTTAATTTCAGATGTAAAGGAAGACTGAGTGAAAAATAAATGAGCAAAAAACAAACAAAAAAACACTAGCTAAAGCGGCATTAGGGGATACTAAGTACAAGTATATTTTACACAGAATATTTAATAGTATGGTACATAAATCATCACACTAAAACCCGAACTGTAAGTTGACTCAGGGGAAGTTGCAAAGGTTAGAACTTAGACAAGTAATAAATGAGGAAACCATCCTCATTACCTTGAGGGTAAGTGTTGTATCAGGACAAAGATTTTCTACAAAACTGATTTATTACTTGCTTTCTAACAAAAATGTACTAAGAATCTTGTTCATAAAGTTCTCCTGCTATTAATTCATGCTGTTTCTATTTGCATGAATGCTGTGTATATATTTAACTCCTGGCCACAGATATGCCATCAAAAAGTAAGACAAAATCTTTTTCCTAAGTAACAGAAAATCATGAGAATTTTATACACAGAAGTACCCAATCTGAATTCTGCTAGAGAATGTTACTCAATACCTATATTTTAAATTCTACAAAGACTAAGACAGGGATCTGTTATGTGCCAAAACGAGAGGAACCACCATCTATCCTTTTAGCCAACCTCAAAATTTGAAAATTGTCTTTGACAAATTTGCCACTCAAACCCCATTTAGTTACTTGTCCAGTCTTGTCAATTTTACCTCCAATACATCTCTTATATTGATCTCCTCTTTTCCAGTCTCCTGAAAAAATAAAAGTGCAAATAACATGCCCTCTTAGCTATTATTGATGTGGTCTCCTAACTAGTTTTCCTAACACTCAGCCTCCCCTTCTCCAGTGCATTCCTCTCACAAACACAAAATTATTCTGCCTAAAATATCTCACTGATCACACCACTTACCTGATTCAAAGCCTGCAATGGTTCCCTGTGGAGAAAATAGCTTAGATCCACCATATTTCATCTCAGAAGAATTAGAAATATTTAAGCTTCATATCATTTAATTCAGACAACAATTTGTGCCAGTAAACTACAAATGCTGAAACATTTATTAACACTGAAGGGTCTGAGCTGAATGTATAGGGAGGTGATAATTAACCTACTATGACATCAATGAACTAGAGCCAATTATTCAACCCACATCAGATGTTAGATATTCTTTTGATATTGGGAACATAGGTAAGGGCAGAGACATTTTAAAAAAGTGTTTAAAAATAAAATGAATTGATTCGAAAACATTAATATCAAATCGAAGAGCAGAACCTTGATTGTCAACACACCTCTTAATACCACTTCTCAAGTCCAAATCATCTAAATACTCTCTGTCTAATGCTTTCTAGTTGGCACCATGGCACCTTTAATCTTCTCTTCCTAGATATAAATTTTCAGAGAAACGGAATCTCAAAGTATACCCATTACATAAAAAAGAAAGTAGGATGGGTTCCTATGTATTAATTCTTTACTGTTTTTGCCTTCGTATTTTTTTCCTGTTTTACTCTTCACTGAATTTCTACTATCATTAGAGTGGTTATTTGAGAAGTTGTCATATAGAATTAAAAGAAAATAGAGGAGAAAATGGAGGGTTAGAAGATCAAGAGACGGCTGTTATCCACATCTGTGGGCTAATCCTTGGGAAAGAAAATTACTCAAGTAATCTGGATAAACTGGAAATATACCAGAAGAAGATTTGACAAACTAGTCTGGTGGAATATATTGCCAAAAGCTTTCTTTGGATTATTCTCCTAGAACTATCAGTAAAGATGCCTCTTCCTTTTCTGGATTATAAAGACATGTAAGCTCAAGCTGCATGCAACCATCTTCCCTGAGGCATGGAGCTAGCCCTCTTAATTTGAAGAGGATAAAACCACATAGAGAAACTGAGGCAAGAGATGAAGAGAAAACTCTCAAAACATTGTGTTAGCTCTTTCAACTGGTTCATTAAATGGACCAGCTGACTCCACTGACCTTTTAGTATAATGAACAAAATTTTCTTTCACTTTTCTTTTTTAAATTTAAGCCAGTCTGAATTTTTTTTGGCTCTTGTAATTGACATAATTCTAACACTGAAATTAAAAAAATACATTGGTTTATTGTAGTGGGTTTATGTATGTATTGTACTGAGTAAAGCAAGAATATACAATGAGCTATCCTGAATTCCTTTTTCATTGTTGGACTATGTTCCATTAATAGGGATATTGCTCTGATAGTGTGTCTTGTAGATTAAGTTACAAAAAGGATATGGTCTGGTTGTTAAAGCACAAAACTTTTACTTAGCGGGAGTTGACATTTATTTGTTACCTGGTGTTACTGAACTCTTAAAGCATTATTTTCTTTATGTGTAAAATAGGTATTCTAATAATAGTATTTACCCCACTATATTTTGTGAGAGTTAAATGAAATAATGAATGAAAATGTCCCTGAAACCAATGTACAATGAATATTAATAGCTAGTAATATTGTCATTGTCTTCAGTTTAACTTAAATGTTTTACTGATAAGCATTGTGGGTTAAGTCAACCAGTAATAATAGCAATAATAGGAGTTACAATATAGAAAGTAAATAAATTTTCAACACTAATCTAGAGAGTAAATACAGCTGACCATTGAAAAACACAGGTTTGAACTCTATGGGTCCACTAACATAGGATTTTTTAAAAATATAGTACAGTATTATAAATGCATTAACTCTTCCTTATGATTTTCTTAATAACATTGTATTTTCTTCAACCTACTTACTGTAAGAATAGAGTATATAATACATATATATGTGTTAATAAACTGTTAATGTTACTGGTAAGGCTTCCAATCAAAAGTAGACTAATAGTAGTTAAATTTGGGGGGTGTCAAAATTTATATATGGGTTTGTTTTTTTTTTTTAAGATTTTATTTATTTATTTGTCAGAGAGAGAGAGAGCAAGCACAGGCAGACAGAGTGGCAGGCAGAGGCAGAGGGAGAAGCAGGCTCCCCACAGAACAAGGAGCCCGACGTGGGACTCGATCCCAGGACGCTGGGATCATGACCTGAGCCGAAGGCAGCGGCTTAACCAACTGAGCCACCCAGGCGTCCCTATATATGGGTTTTTGACTGGGTGAGGGTTCAGCACCTCTAACCTTCATGTTGTTCAAGGGTCAACTGTAGTTAGAAATGTTGAAGAATGTCTTTAAGGAAAAAATCATGACTTATGCAAATATAAAATATATACTTACAAATTTATCATGTTAATTAATAAGGGAACCAGTGTGATGTAAAAAAACAGAAATAATTTAAAGAAGAAAGGCACATATGCAATCAAGAAAGCTGAAATGAGTTTGCTACATGGTGCAATATATTATTGAATTATTGAATATATATTCAATACACATAAGAAAATAAAAAGCTATATCTCCAACAAAAAAATTCAACTGCATTTCTACAGATAAGAACCATGTGCATTAAAAAAAAAGAACCATGTGCATTACTAACAGTTTCTGCAATTTATAAAGTATAAAATATCTCAAAGACAATTAGAAGTATAGATCCATATATAATAAGATAACCCTAGAAGGATCCACTAGACAATGGCCAACATTTTATTGCATGATCTTTTTGACCATTTCAAAGTCTGTCACCATTTTTTTCTAAGAAAATGTTTAAAGAAATTTCATCTTATCAGTATCTGGGGAATTAGATATGACAGCCCTAAACATCTTTTAACTTCATACCTCCAGTTTTATTATCCTAATGTTCTCCCTATTTTTGAAACTTTAAGAAAAGCAATGTTGATTCTGTTCTTCATAATGGTCTCTACAACTATAAAAGTCTCTATATCTCTACAATGGATATTTGCTTTTCTGAGGACTACTAGGTTTGGTAATACCCTTAGCACTGATAATTTGTCAATTTATCTTTTCCCTCTGGAAAATTTCTTCTCACTCTACACCCCACAATAAAAAGTACAAATTGTTTAGTATGACAAGTCCTCTACATCTAGTCCAAACCTGTATTTTTCAATTTCATTTACCACTGCCCTTCTCCTCCTTCATATTCCAACTGAATGTGTACAATCTCTGTTCACAGCACAAAGTCTGGGCTGATAACTCTCTGTCTCTGTTCATAATATTCCTTTATTTAGAATGTCCTTTGCTTCACATTTGTATGCCCAAGAGACTAGTCTCGAATTTCACTGCCTAGTTTAAAATCCTGGTCCTGACCCTTGTTTTAAATTACTATTCTAACCTCTCTGTAACTCAGTTGATTTATTTGTAAATAAGGATAATAATAATCCTTCTTCAGAGAATTGTTCTTAAAATTAAATTAGATAAATCAGATAAACCACTTAAAAAAATCTCTGGCACCTAATAAACTCTTATCGTTAGCAGTCATCATCATCATCATCATCATCATCACTCTCCAAGATCCTACCACATACCACAAATTTTGCCTTACCTCTCTAAAAATGAAAAAAAATAAGACTTTTGTCTAAAAACCTCCACAGGTCTTAAGCAGAGAGTGTTTCATCTTAAAAAAACAAAACAAAAACAAAACAAAAGCAGTGAGAGGTATAAATCCACAGGTCTTTCAGTGAAGCTCCTCCCCCACTCTTTTCACTCTAGAAGAATGTTATAACTATCAGTTCCTTCGACAAATATGTTTTCCTTCCCCTGGCCTTTCTACTAGTTCAAACCACAAGAGCCATAATTTTGGACTGCTCTTTGGGCTCACATTCTCATGCCTGACCCTCCTTAAATTTGTCATCTTTGGGTTTTTTTTTTTATTGTTGTTTATTTACTTTTGTCTTAATTCACATTGCTCTTGTGGTCTCGTATTAGTCCTACATTATGGCAAAAAATAAATTGAAAGAAACAAGTAGAATCTAAGATCTTTAGTTCTCAACCAGATACCTACCATGGTCACAGATTCTTGAGGAATATACACAATGGGATTATTCCATACAGGAGTCTCAAAGCTCAAGGTGGGGTCCTGTTGAAATACAGTACATCACATGAACTTAAAAAGTACACCTCTTGGTGGGTGTGGTGGCAGAAATTTATCATCAAGAAATGCCATCCTTTGGTATTTTGTTTACCACTGAAAAGATTTTCATAAACTCCGTATTAAAAGCTTTGTCCTAAGTCCTCACCTGATCATGGCCATCTAAATGCCATTACTCAGATGGCAAAGAAAAAGGGAAGACCTACAGAAAGCCAAACTTAAAGGAGGTACAGCTAGGCATTTCCAGGGTGGAGTTAATCCTCTTACAGGCAACAACCTGGGTGTATGTTTCCATACCAGCCACAGGAGAAAACCAATAAGCAATGTGAAGAGCTTGGGAATTTCTAAAGTATCAAATCTAGAAGTTCAAGCTTGGAAGACTTAAGAGCATCTATTATTTGGAATCAATCATTCATTTATTTGATAAAATATATTAAAAGCAGAGTTACCATGTTAATACTTGGATAAAATAGTGAACAAGGCAGAGAAGATAAAATACGCTCTCAAGGGTATATGACTCAGGAAGGTAGTTAGACAATGCAACTAGAATTTATTTCCACTAGATGAAAAGGATTTCAATAAGGAGAAGCCAATGTATTAAGGGTCAAAAGGGAGATCAAAGAGCAGAGGCAACTAGCCAAGCCAAGGAAAGCTTTCCATAGGAAATGTCACCTAGGTTGAAACTTAGTGATAGTACAAACCACATTAGTGATGAATGCTAAGGAAACAAAATGAAACAGAGAAACAAGAGCATAAGGTGCCAGATGTGGAGGATGAGGGGATTGCTTAGCCACAAAATTAGACAAGACTGGCCTAAATATGACAGCCCAAAATGCAGTCTAAAATTTGGAACCACTTTAAACTACAGTTCTTTATGTATTTTAAATATTTATTTATAGGAGAGTTTGCGTGGGACAAGAGAAGAGAATCAAAGGGTTTGCCTCACACCATTACTCAAAGACATTTGGTACTAACCCAAAGCTCTCAGATCCCCTACATCTAAACAAAAGTCCAGTGGTTACTGGAGTCATCTTCCCCAGAAGGCAATTCATAAAACATGAAAGTTCGCTGTGTAAAATTGTCCCTTATAGGAGTTTTCATAAATACAATTTCATCATCCAATTATATTACCAGCCATGCCCTAGCATCTTACTAATGTTAAGTGGCTCTTTATGTATAGGTAGGACTCCTGAGAGCTGACTGGCTGGCTGACTGACTCACCCCCTTATCTGGCTCTAAGTGAAAGTGGAAAATTATGTTTAATTTTATTTCTGAGGAATTGCAAGGAATACCACAGATCTAGGAGTAAAAGCAGGATGTAGAAAAGCTTGAAAGAAAGATGAATACAGGTCACAAATTTACCAACTTCATAATCTGGCCAAGGACTGTTGCTGTAAATATAATTCCTAACAAATGTATTGTTTTACATAGGATATTTCTAAATTGTGCTAAATGGCCTTCTTCCCTACTATTTTTTCCTACACAAAATTCTAGAAAGTGCTCATATAGACCCTATCTTTCACAGACATATGCCCCCGTTTAGTTACTGCCAATGTATTTGTTTGCTGGTAAATAGAAAGAGTCATAATGATGGCTTCCAGCTTCTTTATTTTATGTACATCTTCAATTACAGCTGGCTGAAAGCATCTCTCACATTCTCCTATCCATTTTTTCCAAGGAAACCTTGATAAATTTTAGTTCTCTTGCTATCAAATTTACCAAAATGGCTATTTCCTTTTTATGTCTGCCTTTGTGTTCACAGCAATTTCTTAGCCTCTTTTGTAAATTTGCCAAAATCTTAATTGCATTTACAAAAGCAAGCAAATTAAATGCATAAAGGAGTATACCAAATATAGAGGTTTAAAGAATGACAAAAATAAGACAAAATGGAGTGCAGAGAGTAGCATTTAAAGCTCATTTTGTTTTTTGAAATTTCTAATTATTATCTTGTTATAAATGGACAAAAGAACTTCAAATGTCTGCAAAAGGATTTTAAAATGGTATCACATTCTTAAAATTAATACTTGTAAAGTATTCACCTATCTAGTTGATTTAAATCTCAAAACCTAAGTGTTCATGCCAGAGTAATTAACAAGGTTTGGCTTATTCAATTAAGAATAGTCTGAAAATAAGTTCCTAAAAAATAAAAAAAGTTAAAAAATTAAAAATGGTAAACATTAAGTAAATCATCCCTTTTTTTTTCCTTTGTATTTCTTATCTGCTTCATAACAAGTTTTATATTTTCTTCGACATGTAAAGAAAGGATACTTATTAAGGAATAGATACAGCTTTATAGCAAAACTGAATATTGTGCTAAAAATTCACTAAAAATAAACTTCTTTGTCTTACAGTGATAAAGCAATATGGAAGCAGTGTACAGAAAGGTCTTAGACGATTCATGACAGTAGAATAACTAGTTTATAACATAAACACCTACCAAAAAGCAACAGAGAAATGAAAAAATCAAGCCTCCACTCCCCAAACTGACACAATATATTTGCATAGGAATAAGCATTCTCAAAAGCTCTCTCAAAACTTAACATTCTAATGAGAACTAATATAACTTGGCCATAAAGTCGCATTCCAACTTTTGCCGTCATGTAATCTACGGGAATCTAACTCCCAACTATCTTTACAAGAGCTCAGACAAACTAAAAGCCTAATACCATCTTTAATTATTACAAGTCATGCTGTATCACTTTTTGTTGTTTAGGCAAAATAAGTCTATCATAAAGGTTATCTGATGATTAATCATTAGTGATCTCTTATTTCATAGTTGGATGGGATGAACGCTCAAAGGTCTTCCTATTTGTAACCATTTGACTTTTTAAGCTAATCCACTAATTGAAAGCTCTTAAACCTCTCAATCAATGAATCAGTTAGGATACCAAGGTACCAGTTAGGATTCCATGTGTTGAAATGGATGTACCAATCAACCCAAACTAGGTTAACAGAAAAGTTCAAAGTTTCATACATAGTTTTATTCAAGACTCAACTTATGTGCGGTAAGCCAGCTGTAAAGATGATTCCTAATGACTCTAGTTTCCTAGTATTCATGACCTCCCACAATGAATCAGGGTTTACTGGTATGATTAACTGAATAATATAGAAATAGCTATATGGGAAAAAAAAAAATGAAATAGTCATCTGAAAGTTTCAAGGCAGTGTCAAAAAAACACATCTTCCACATTGGCTTCATGGATCACTCGCTCTGGGGGAAGTTTGACACCATGTTGTGAGGAAGCTGAAGCAATCTTGTGGAGAAGACCACCTAGTAGTAAAGTAAAAGAAGGCTGGCTTGATAACAGCCAGCACCAATTCCCCATCTATGTGTGTGATCCTCATTGAAGGCAAATCCTCTAGCCTCAGTCAAGCCTCCAGATGACTGCAACACTGGCCAACACAGGACTACAAGTGCAACCTAATGAGAGACTCCCCTTGCCAAAACATCTCAGGCAAGCTGCTCATTTCTTACCCACAAAACTGTGGGCGATATTAAATAATTATTATTGTTTGAAACCATTCAGTCTTCAGATAATGTGTTATTTAATCACAGATAACTAGTAAACTGTACCATGAAGTACAAGTTGATATACATTTCTTTGCTCTGTGTATGCATGTTGGCTCTCCAATGCCAGGCCCCAAAGAGTCTCAGGATAGCCACTAGCAACTTAAAAGCAATTGGATACATACTCAGAAAGGTTGTGAGGGGCCAGATCATGAAATCATTGTAAAGATTTTGGCTTTTGGCTATTAATGAGAATGGGAAGTCATTTAAGGGATTTGAGCAGAATAATTATTTGATCTGGCTTACAACTTTAAAGCATTTAAACCTAGATTCTGTGCTGAGAAGTCTACTGCAAACATCCAAGAAAGGGAGGATGTACGGGTGAGAGTGACACAGATGGTGAGAACTGGTCAGATTCACCACTTGTGATACTTGTGGCAAGCTACTGAACTCTGAAAATGTGACATGTTCTATACATGTACACTTTAGATAGTGCTATCTTCCTCACAGTGTATTTTGCAGCATTATACAAAAGAAGAATGGGACACACCCAATGAGTGCTTGCTCCTCAGTCTCAAACAATCACAAACTATGAATGGAAAACCACAGGCAGAGGGCAGGGAAAGGGGAATCCTGTGGCTGTAGATCACAGGCTGAGGAGAAATTGAGAAATGTTCAGGAAATCTTGTTTTCTATATTTCAACATTTTCATTAAACTTAAGAAAATAACAGAGCAGGGGCACCTGGGTGGCTCAGTGGGTTAAGCCTCTGCCTTCGGCTCAGGTCATGATCTCAGGGTCCTGGGATTGAGTCCCATATGGGGCTCTCTGCTCAGCAGGGAGCCTGCTTCCCCTTCTCTCTCTACCTGCCTCTCTCTGTCTGCTTGTGATCTCTCTCTGTCAAATAAATAAATAAAATCTTTAAAAAAAAAAAAAAAGAAAAAGAAAATAACAGAGCACTGCAAAGACAAGAGAGAATGAAATTTTTCAATTTTATAGAATTTCTTCACATAGGTTATCATGCAATAAAAAAAAATTAAGTTGGCCTACCTTTAAACCCATCAAAACAATGCCTTTTGAATAAATTTTAACACAAGCTGCTGTATCATTGGGGTTTGAGGTTTTTTGTTTTTTTTTTAAAAGATTTTATTTATTTATTTATTTGACAGACAGAGATCACAAGTAGGCAGAGAGGCAGGCAGAGAGAGAGAGGAGGAAGCAGGCTCCCTGCTGAGCAGAGAGCCCGATGCGGGGCTTGATCCCACAACCTGGGATCATGACCTGAGCCGAAGGCAGAGGCTTTAACCCACTGAGCCACCCAGGCACCCCTGGGGTTTGAGGTTGTTGATCCTTGCTAGGATAACTCAGGACATAAGCACAATCCAGAGGTCGGTGTAAATGTAGAGAACTAAACAAAATTCACCAAATAGAGGATTAAAGGTAGAACCACAGGGATCTTCTAGTTTAAATGAGTTTTATTCCTAGAAGTAGTATCAAAATTGGTCTTTAACAAGATGCCCAGTGTCTCTAGTTTTGAAGAAGAATGTTATAAAAAGTAAAATGGAGCTAGAGCCTAACACTGAACTCCCTAGACAGTTTTCCAGTGTATTAACAGCCAGCACTTGTGGGTTATTAAATGTTGAAGTATTTGAGAAAAGTTTAAAAAAAAAATAAAGAACAGAATAACAAGCTAGTTTTCAAAATATTCTTGATGAGGGCCAAGCCACTTCTTATTTTCTGATCCATTCACTTCTTATTTTCTGATCCATTCACTGTGCTTCTTACGCATGGGTGTGTTGGGGGCAGTTAACTCCGATATTTGTCCTTCAAAAACATTTAGCCTTCCCTACCCCTCCAAACATAAAAATCAAATCCAGACAGAAATACTTGGCAAATTATACAAAAGATAATCCAAAATACACTTATTTATACAAGAAAAACAAACAAGGACAACACTTGGAAGAATATGCAAAATCACTTTAATAGTTTTTAAAAGCTGGGTAAAGAATACAAAATACAAATAATATAATCCTAAATCTGAGACAAAAATTAGCATAGATAATCATGGGCAAGTATTTATTTTTATGCAGTTTATTAGTGCTTAGTTTCCTGTGTTGGCGTTTAATCACCGTTTATAAATATGTCCTATCCTGGGCGCCTGGGTGGCTCAGTGGGTTAAGCCGCTGCCTTCAGCTCAGGTCATGATCTCAGGGTCCTGGGATTGAGTCCCACATCGGGCTCTCTGCTCAGCAGGGAGCCTGCTTCCCTCTCTCTCTCTGCCTGCCTCTCTGTCTACTTGTGATCTCTGTCTGTCAAATAAATAAATAAGATCTTTAAAAAAAAAATATGTCCTATCCTCACCTTTTATAGAACAGTTTATATCTAGAATGAAACTTTTTTTTAACTTGTTTAAAAGTGTGTTTCCATGGCTAAGTATTATAGTACCTGCACTCCTAAAATAAGAAATAATCACTGTCATGAAGAATTTGACAGTCTAGATAAGGGGAAATACCTGGCCCTCTGTGTAATGACCTCACATGACATGCTGAATAAGTAGGATGGGTCCAAAAGAGATTATACCTGTGTATCTCTCTCTCTGAACAGGCCTAAAAATTGCCCAGAAGTCACATGAGCTATAAAGTGCAACATGCTAATATTAGCATTCTATGCATTTCATAAAACATGATCAGATGGCAAATAATGTCCACCCCTCTTTATTAAACTCAGTGGAAATGATTTCTGTCCCTTACCACTCAGAGTCTTACTTGAAATATCCTGTAGGTAAAGACAACATTTCAACACAGAAGTATATCTATTATCTTATGTGATATGTTGATAAAAGTGAGTGAATGAAATATTTTCAGATTTTACTAAAATATATTTTAATGTATATATAAATTATATCACTAATGAAATCTTTATGATACCGCATTTTGTGTCTGTCTGCAAATAAAATATCTGCTGCAAAATGTAGTTATCATCTTTCTATTGTGAGTTAAGTATCTTGTATTTTAAAAAAATGTTTTTACTCTGTCTGTGCAAACATACGATGACATAATAGAGTATCTTCAATTCATCTAGTGTTGTTTAATTAGCTGTGCAGTGTAGGGGAAAACTAGATGCTTAGATATGCCTACACCAGTGACTGGCTAAGAGTAGCAGTGGCAAAATCTCTTTTCCTCTTTGTGTCATGAATTCCACATGTGAAATGGGCTGATTATTCCCTAGGGATAAACTGTCAATATGGTGATCACTTACCACATGTGGTTCTTGACCATCTGAATGTGCTAGTCCAAACTGGTATGTGTTATAAAGGTAAAATGCACACACAATTTAAAAAACAATACAAATATGAGGTAAAATAACTGAGCAATAATTTAGATTGATTATCTTTTGAAATAATTTTTTTACATGTTGGGATAAATAAAATATAACTTAAAAATTATTTTCATCTGTTTTGTTTTACTCTTTTAATGTGACTACCATAAAATTTCAAATTAAACATGTGGATCACTTTTGTTACTCTCATTATATTCCTATTAGAGAGCATTGCCCTAGAGGTTTTTCCCAACACTTTTCCAAGCATGACAACTTTTCAGTGCTCTACAAGTTTAAAAAAAAACAAACAAAAAAATTTTTTTAAATCCAACTACTGAGGAATGAATGACCTTTTCTTTCTTTCTTCCTTCCTTTCTTTCTTCCTTCCTTTCTTCCTTTCTTTCTTTCTTTCTTTCTTTCTTTCTTTCTTTCTTTCTTTCTTTTTCCCTCTCTTCTAGTTTACTGGGCTGGAATGAATTTGAGGATGCAATGAAAGGAAATCTATTCACAGATTCATTCCCTTAATTTTTCCTGCCTGTGTCATTTAGCATCAAAACGTGAGATGGCATCAATAGGAATGGATTAACCAGTTTATACACTCCTCCTAAAGGGTTAGGGTTGGTCATTACTTGTTAACTCTACCAGCTTATCTACAGATGACCCCTGTTTCTGAATACTAATACGTTTCCACCAATGTATATTCCACATAGTTCTGCTAATATATTGACAAAGGTCATTTCCACTCTAGAATCTTCAAGAACTTCTATGCTTTCTTCCAGTCTCCCAGCTGCCAGTGTATCCCACAACCCACTTGGGCAACATTCTTCTCCACAGACAGCCCTTAATAGAAATGGCAGAAGTCTACAGCTTGTCCCATTACCCAGGTCTCCCTCAAATACAAATAACCCTGACCCTGCCACTACACCTGCACCCTTTATGCATGTGCATCCATTTCTCAGGGGTGAGTACGCCACAGGGCACAAAACTCCACCTGCAGCACTGAATTCTAAGCAATGTCTATAAAAGATAACCTGCTTGCTTTCTAATTCTAAAGTCCTAGAATTGAGTCCATATTTATCTCAAAAAGAAAGAACTCCAGAAATGCATATTTTACATCCTATATTTACTCAGTTACTTTTATGATAATTCATTTGCATAAATGAGATAATTTTTTCTTTTCATTATTTTTTAAATCATGCTTTTTGACCTAAATGTTGAGCATATGGCATGTAATTTCATATAGGAAATTGGCTTGGTTTCTCTAATTCTCATTTTACCATTTACTCCCTTGAGTTGTCATATCCACAGTTCCTGACAAAAAAAGAAACACATCACTGTGTTGTTACAAACCAAAAGCAATGCTGCCACTCTGGGTTCATGAAACCTTTAAAAAATCAAGGCACAAAGATTTATAGAAAATGCTGACTTCTTCAATGGTGAAGTGCTCTCTTTCATGTTTTACCATAAAATGATATGGAGTTTTATCAAAATATCTTATAAGACTAAAATGAGAAGTATACTAAAATTCTCCTCCATAAAAGGAGGTATAAAAGGCAAACAAAATGAAAATGTTTTACAAGTTCATTCAATTTCCCATTCCCTTTTAATAAAGAATAAGCCATTGATAGAAAAATGAACAAAATTGCAACAGATAGCCAGTCAGTTCACATATACTACATCAATGAAAAAAATAATCTCAACAAGTATAAAACACAGAAAGGATTTGGCAAAACCTCAGTGGATTTACTTTAAGAACATTAGACAGCAACTAAAGAGATTTAAGTCAGTTAAAGATATGTAAAGGGATTTTTGGCCAAGAGAATCACAATAAAAAAGGACATATATTTAATAGCATGTGAATATTAAAAAACAATAAAAGGGACAAATGATATAATTAACTTTAAGACTGAGTAAGCTATCTTTTGTTTTGCATCTTTTGAAAAGGCTGTTATGTGCCCTAGGACATTTTTATTTTATTTTTTAAATTTTATTTATTTGAGAGAGAGAGAAAGAGATGGAGAGAATGAGTGGGAGGAGGGACAGACAGAGAAGCAGACTCCCTGTGGACCAAGGAGCCTGACGCAGGATCTGATCCCGGGACCCTGGGATCATGACTAAGGGGAAGACAGACACTTAACCAACTGAGCTCCCAGACACCCTGCACTACAACATTTTTAAATAAAGCTTTATGATGAAAGTGATTATGAGCTTAATCATTATAGTTAGTATTTATAAAGTCTATATGACTTGTTACATTCTTTTTGTGGAGTATCAGTGTTATTTCTCAGAAAATAAAACATTTTTTCCATTTTGTAAATAAGGAAGCTTAGACATAGAGAAGTTAAATGACCTGTCCAAGGCCACCCAACTAATAAGTGACAGAATCAGTATTTGAACTTAGAAAGTCAGGCTCCAGAGCTCAAGATTTTTAGTGCTTTGATGTACTAATGAACTGGACACACCTTATTTCCACATCTCATGCCCCTGATAACTTAAAACATACTAAAAAAGATAATTAAGAAAATAATCTCTAAAAAAAAGAAAGAAAAAATAGTCTCTAGAGTACTAAACTCATAGTATTTTAGAGGAAGCCACAACAAATTTCACATATTAGCACACTAGTCCAGGAAAGTTAATTATTTAAATCAAACATCATTTTTACTTGGGAAGTTTTAGCCAAAGTTCAAAAGAAACTCTCTCACACTTAAGAAAACCTTAACGTTTGTGGCGCCGGGGTGGCACTGTTAGGTGGGCATCCAACTCGTGATCTTAAACTTAAAACTCAATAAAATATGAATGGAAAGGCTCAGACATCAATCAGATAATAGATGACAAATTCTTTTTTATTCCTTTGCTTTTATTTTTGAGCACAACTTTACTGCACATATTAAATCCATTGTAATTATTGGTCTCTTGTTAGTCGATTTTATTGGTTTATTGAAGTGGGAAGCAGAATTCTCTAAGACCCCTAAGATTTCCCACCCTGTGTTGTATATGCCCCGCATAATCTGTCAGACTATGAATGTCATGGATTTTTATTCCTGTGATTAAGTTATGTGATATGGCATAGCTGACCTTGAAATAGGGACATTATCTAGGTGGGCCTGAACGAATTACATGAATCCTTTAAAAATAAAAATTTCCTACCTGGTTGCAAAACAGGCAATTGGAGATTCCAAGCCTGACAAGCATTCAGGGGGCATGTGGTAGCTTTAAGAGTTAAGGAATGTAGGCAGCCTCTAATAACTATGAGGGCCCTCAACTAAAAGCCAGCAAGGAAAGGAGGACATCAATCCTACAGCCACACAGCAAGAAAGATTTGGGAAGCAGTGTTTTTTCACCAGAGACTGCACACATGAACTCAGCCCAGATGGCACATGATTTCAGCCTCATGATACTCTGACAAAAGTATCCGCCGTGGGCACCTGGGTGGCTCAGTGGGTTAAACCTCTGCCTTAGGCTCAGGTCATGATCTCAGGGTTCTGGGACTGAGTCCCGCATTGGGTTCTCTGCTCAGCAGAGAACCTGCTTCCCCCTCTCTCTCTGCCTACTTGTGATCTCTCTCTGTCAAATAAATAAATAAAATCTTAAAAAAAAAAAAAAAGCATCCTCCACAGTGGGACAAACTTCTAATTTAAATGAGTTGCAAGCTAACAAACAGTTGTTTTTAAAGCCACTAAATTTGTTGTAATTAATTACACAGCCAGAAAAAAAAAACTAGTATAATTGATTTTCTGTGAAAAATGAGTATTTGAGAACCCACCACCCAAGCAAAGAACTAAAAATAAATAACCCTACCTGTAGGTTTCTTTCCTTTCTTATACCCCTGCCTCTTCCCCAACAGTCCAGCTTATTTAATTTCTTGCTTATTTTATTTTACCAAAAACACATGTATGCCTAAATAAAATAATATTTAGAATAGTTTAGTCCAGATTTATTTTAAACTTTATAAAATGGGTACCATTGTTTGAAATCTTTCAAGACCTTATTTTCACTAAAAACTGCATTGCTTAAATTCATTCGTATGATTTCACTCATATAATTGTAACTTATCATTCCATTTCACCACTATGTTACAACATATTTACCCCATTCTTGAAGATGGTCATTTGAGTTTTTTCCAATTTATGCTACTAAAAAAATACATTGCTTAGATATTCTTGTGTATCTCTCCAACTACACATATATAAAAGTTCATTTTGGATATACCTAGGAAATGAGTTGCTAGGTTGTAGGAAATATGAATGATCAACTTACAAGATGACACATTTTTCAAAGATAGTTGAAGGCCATCAGCAATGGAGAAGGAAATGCTTGTTCCCCATTTTCCCCAACCATAGTGTCAGGTTTGTTATTTTTTGCCAATAGAATGCCATCTCTTTGTTGTCTGTTTTGCATTTCCATAAACAATGTTGAGTCTTTAATGATTTGAGGCCAAACAGGTTTTCTCTTCTCTAAAATGCTTTTTCATGTGTTTTGTCTACTTTTCTTTTGGATTATTACTTTTTCTTACTGATTTTTAAATTTCTTATACAGTCTCAATAATAATCTGCCATTAGTTACATGTTGCAAACATATTCTCACAATTTGTGACTTTTCATTTTTTTCAAGGCATCTTTTTATACATAAAAATTCTTATTTTTAAAAATTTCAAATGTGTCAGCCTTATAGACATTTTTTCCTAATTTGCTTCTTAGGAATTCTTCCTGACCAAGATCAGAAAGATAATTACCACTGTTTTGTTTGTTTGTTTGTTTGTTTGTTTTTTAATTTCTGTTTTGCTTCTGATATTTTAAGGCTTTAATCCACTTGGAGTCAGGACAGAGGTGACACGGGGATCTGGGCTATCTGCTCCTGCATCTTATTTGTGGCATGTGGCCCTATTAATGCTTTATCCTGGATGTACCACTTTCATTTTACAATGATTTCTGCTGAGTCTGCCCATGTGACTTGGTAACATCTGACAAAACCCAGATCATGATTAGCAGTTCTGGTTTCATAGTTATTTTCGCCCACAATCAGACACCCCATCTCTACCAAGGCCCAATAACACACCAGAAGCATATGTTTTAAAAAGTATATAATTTTCTGCTATAGATATTCTAGAACCCTAGGGTCTCCTCTGTGACTCTCTGTCTCATGTGACTTGCCATAAGCTCCATATAAGATCTTCTCCCACTATTATACCTCTAAAGTTACAGGTTTACTATGTTATAAGGCCCAAGCAAGAAAACTGATTACAATGTAGTCTGGACTTTGGGCTCTGCAGAGCCCTTTCTATTCTGTGTCCCCTCTCTGAGCCGTAAGCCTTTTATGCCACCCAATATATGGGTTAGAATACTACTCACAGATGTCGAACATGCTGCCTCTAGACTCCTAAGAGTGTTACCAATCATCATGCTTAATTTTTAGTGTGGGGAGTATAAGAGATGGGGCCATTCCATCATTCCGCAGACCTCCAGGCTACCAACCTCCAGTGATTAGGTCTTTGATGCCAAACAGATAAGCAGCATGTTATCTGATTTACAGATCTTGGCATTCTTTTCTTAGAACATTTCTGGGACCAAATTTTGCAGGTTGGGTATACTGAGAACTAAATTCTGAAATGGTGATTAACTGATGCAGGCTCTCCTAGGGAGCGTTCTGAGGACTGTCATCTGTGGAAGGGAATGGAGTGAAACAGAAATGGCTTAAAGGAGAATCTGGACTGCTATGTGGCTATAACAAAGGCCTTAGGCACCTTCTGGGGAGATCTGAAGCTGGACCAGTCCTCTAGAAGGTCCCCAGCTCACATGAGGGGAAATGTCTTTATATCCATAAGCTGATAAGTGAGTGGATTCAGCTCTTTAATCCTGAAGGCTAATCTAGGTGGCATATCTTAGTACTCATCTAAAAAATCACAATGTCAACAGGGGTGCCTAGGTGGCATAGTCAGTTAAGTGTCCAACTCTAGGATTCAGCTCAGGTCCTATCTCAGGGTTGAGAGACTGAGCCCCTCACTGGACTCTGTGCTCAGCATGGATTCTGCTTAAGATTCTCTCTCCCTCCCCTGCTGCAAGCCCCTCTCAAATAAATAGATAAATCTTTAAAAAAAAAAAAAAGTAAGCGTGCCAACAAAGATGTTACAGGATAATTCTGGAAACTCAGAATAACTGGAAACTCCTATAAAATATAATTGATCAAAATATAACCAGAGGAGATGCTCCTGGGTGGCTCAGTAGGTAAGCGTCTGCCTTCAGCTCAGGTCATAATCCCGGGGTCCTGGGATCAAGCATGGTGTTGGCTCCCTGTCCAGCACTCCCCTGCTCCCACTCCCCCTCCTTATGTTCCCTCTCTCACTGTGTCTCTCTCTGTCAAATGAAAACATAAAATCTTAAAAATATATATATATATATATCCATATATATATGGATATATATATGGATATATATATATATCCAGAGGAAATAGAACGCATGAATGGTCCCCTGTTGAGAACTTTAGTCAGAGTTGAAAATCTTTCCACAAAGAAAATGCCAAGCCTAAGATTTTATGGGCAAATTTGACTAATTCTAAAAAATCTCATGAATTCCATTTCTGAAAAATTTTCCAAAGAACAGAGAAAAATGATAATATTCCCAATTCATGCCATGGGGTCAGAATAATGACAAAAGTTGGCAAGGCATTTTTAAAAAGGAAAGTTATATATTCACCTTACTTGTGTATATACATGCAAATATCCTGAACAGAATCCTAGCATGCTGGAGCTAATAAAAAAAGAATATACCACATTGAGTTTACCTCAGTATTCTATAGTAGAGTAATATTAGAAACATTTCAAATGTTATCCACCATGCTAATAGATTTATATAGAACACTTTTTTATCTCAATAGATGCAGAGAACAATTTTGATAAGACTTTTTTATTTTCTACCCAACATAAAATGTGTAAAATTAGATATTACACCATTTCATTAGCCTTCTGCCAGCGAAGCCCTTGTCCCTGAACTACTGACTACTTCGATGTGGCAGGGCTTCTCCATGTATTAGAGGAGGGAAGAGCAAATGAATATAAGGTGGTTTCTCCCATGAGGTGACCTTTTTTTGGTAATAAATCTTTTCCAGTTTTATTGGGAATATAATGGACATATAATTTTCTATTAGTTTAAGGTTTACAACATAATGATTTGATATACAGGTAATCCCCAACTTATGATGGTTTGACTTAACAATTTTCAACTTTATTATGGTGCAAAAGTAATAGACATTTAGTATTTTGGATTTTGAATTTTCAACTCTGATCTTTTTCCAGGCTACCAATATACAGTATAACACTCTCTGGTGATGCTGGCCAGAGGCAGTGAACCATAGCTCCCAGTCGGCCAGATGATCACAAGGATAAACAGACCATATACTTAACAACTATTCTGTACTCATATAGATATTCTGTTTTTCACTTTCAATAAATTCATATTTAATAAATTACATGAGATATTCAGTACTTTATTATAATACAGGCTTTGTGTTAGGTGATTTTTTTCCAACTGTAGACTAATGTATGTGTTCTGAGCACATTTAAGGTATGTGAAGCTAGGCTATGATGTTCATTAGGTTGGGTGTATTAAATGCATCTTCAACTTTCAATATTTCAATTTACAACATATTTATTGAAGTGTAACACCTCATCATAAGTTGAAGAAGATGTATGTGAATATACTGCAAAATGATCACCACAATAAGCTTAGTTAACATCCATCACCTCATACAGTTGTAATTATTTTCATGTGAAGAGAACTTTTTTCATGTGAAGAAAACAACGATCCTCTTAGCAACTTTTAAATATACAGTAAGTATTATTAACTACAGTCACCATACTGTATATTATATCCCCAGAACCTATATATCTCTCTTTTTAATTCAAAAGGACAAACTCTGAGGATTACCAATTATGACTTTTCCTTTCTTAATGGGGTTCTGGAAGATAGGCTTTCTCCAATCTCTGACAATAATAATTCAAAGTAACAAGCATTTATACTAAACAAAAATTTCATGATATAGTCAAATACAAAAACTGGAAAAAATCATTTTATTAAATCCCTTTGTTGTATATTGTATACATTATCTTCTGGAAATGGAATGTTTGGACATAGCTATGCCATGCTCCTCTGGTGAGAAATAATCAAACCTATCTGTTACCACACAGAAGAAACTTTGTCCCACTGTAAAAGGCAAAATAATCTACTTGGCAAGATAAAAGTGGCCAACTGTCTCTCACTAGTAATTTTAGCAGTTGAGCTAAGATAGAACATATCTTCTATTATTTCCTTATAACATATATTTATAACTAAGTTCTGTTCATACTAAGCATAAATACACTTACAAATACTCAGCCCAAACTGCAGAAATCTCTATATTTGTTTATTTCATGATCCTAACTCAACATTATTTCTTTTTGACTCATAGGTTCTTTTCGATTCATAAGTTCCATATTTTTCTAACATCAGTTTCTTGTTTTTCTTCTGATCCCACCATTGACTTTTTGGGTCAATGGGTTAATTGTGTCAAGTTGAAGACCTGATTTAGAATATACCATTTATTAAGTTATCATCTTATTGTTTAAAGCAAAGTTAATTCATAGACTCTCTGACTCTGTTTTTATAATGCATAAGTTATCAAAAAGGCTTTTTCGAAGGTGCCTGGGTGGCTCAGTCAGTTAAGCATCTGCCTTTGGCTCAGGTCATGATCCTAGATTCCTGGGATCGAGCCCTACATCGGGCTCCCTGTTCAGTGGGGAGCCTGCTTCTCCCTCTCCCTCTGCTGCTCCCCCTACTCGTTCTCTCACTCTCTCTGTAAAATAAATAAAATCTTTAAAAAGAAAAAAAAAAAGGCTTGAGCTCATCCAGCTCTGATCCCCCCTTAAAAAAAAAAAGTTGTTTTTAATTGGTAAATTATTTAAGGGGTTTGTTGAACAAATGAATTTACCAGGTCAACAAATGTTTTATGTAAAGGACAATATAGTAAATATTTAAGGCTTTGTGGATTAATGGTCAGTATGACAACTGTACAACTCATTGAAATGCAGAAGTAGTCATAGGTAATATGAAATTGAATGTGTATGGTTGTGTTCCAAAAAAAAAAAAAAAATGGCAGTAACTCAAATTTGGTCCACAAGTAGTAGTTTGCCCAATCTCTATTCCAAAGTCTCTCTCTCTTTTTTAAAAGTTTTATTTATTTATTTGACAGAAAGAGACACAGCAAGAGAGGGAACACAAGCAGGGGTAGTGGAAGTGGGAGAGGGAGAAGCAGGCCTCCCACTGAACAGGGAGCCCAATCCGGACTCCAACCTAGGACCCTGGGATCATGACCTGAGCAGAAGGCAGATGCCTAACAACTGAGCCACCCAGGCGCCCCCGAGACAAAGTCTCTTAATTAGTTGATTTATTTTGGTTTCATTCTCCTGTTCCTACATACCATAAAGTTAAAAGCTAGTAAGCGAGATGGGGAAAAAATGATGGACACTGTGCATTTCCCTGGATCATGTAACATAATCATAGCTGTTCAAATTTTGAAACTTTCTAACAGAGATGCCATAAGTATAGACAACCATCCAAAAAAAAAAAAAAAAAACAAACAAACATATGTACCAACAGTAATTTAGCACCATGCAGTAGTTCTGTTTTTCTAGCTTCGGGAAAATGGCAGTTTTCAACTGGCAGTTAGATAAACATCTAATGAAACACACTTTACAAGGAATGGCTAAATTGTTTTTCAAGCTGGCTATATCATTTTGCATTCTCAGTACCAGTTATTCTGCATCTATGCCAGGGTTTGGTATATGTATGTATATGCCAGAATGTGCCAAAAAGAATATAAATATATTAAATAAATCTATTTAAGCCCTTCTCAGTGAGGTCATGAAACTAAACCTACGTGATACTATAGTTACAAAAATTCTATTCATACCAAGTTGCAAAAATGACCATGGTCCTTTATCCTTTTCCATATCCACTCCTTTGTTGCAAAGCAACTTTTCTATTATTTCTCCACACCTTAAATCTGGGCTGGCATTATGACTTGTTTTGATCAATAAAATACAGGAGCAACAACAGGCCAGTTTTGAATGTGTCCCTCAAAAACTTTTGCATGCCTCTACTCTTAATCTTGGATTCCTGTGTCAATCATATGAACAAGCCTAGGAACATAGGTTAATACATGAAGCACTTTCAAATCATGCTCACTCAGGCACTTTTTCAAATGAGCCAGCCTCCAGCCAATCTAGCAACTAATTACAGAGGCATGAATGATCCTAGTCAAAACCAAAAGAACTACCTTGCTTATTAGCCCAAACAAAATTGCCAAACCACAGTCTCATGATTAAATAAGTGGGTGTTCTTTTAAGCCAGTGAGTTTTTCAGTTTTTGCTTTTAAAGATTTTATTTATTTATTTGAGAGAGATTGAGAGAGAGAGAGAAAGAGAGAGAGAGAGAGAGAGCGAGCATGAGCAAATGGAGGGAGGAGTGGAGGGGGAAGGAGAGAAGGAGGAAAAGAATCCAAGCAGACTCCCTCTGAGCACAGAGCCCTGTGTGGGGCTTGATCCCACAACCCTAAGATCATGACCTGAGCCAAAATCAAGAGTCCAATGGGTAATCAACTGAACCACCCAGGTGCCCCTTAAGCCACTGAGTTTTGAAGTGGTTCATTACATAGCAATAGTTAATCCACAGACTGTTTCATCCCTAGTCTGTTTATAAAGCACAAAATAAAGTGAATGCCATTATGATTAAACAAAATTAATGTTCTTACTGGCTTTTCTGTAACTATTCCAATCTGCAACATAAAAGGGTTTTCTTTCCAAATAAAATGGTACTTCATATAAGTATGCAGACTAGTTCCTATAAATAAGTTACATTCTTAGTTCTGCCAATAATAAGCTTATGTAATTTAAAAAAATTGTTTGACTTTTGCTTGCCTTAAATCTTCATATGTAAAAGGAGAATACTGGAGAAATCACATTTTAGGAAAGGAAATGCCATGTGTATGTATATATTGGTATATGTATGAATACACATTATATTAATGTATGTATTATACACACATATATACAAACGTGTATGTGCTTTCATGTGTGTATGTCCTTCTACATTTTCGTATTTTTATTTTTTAATTTTTCTCAAAGACTTATTTATTTTTAGGGAGAGAGAGGGAGAGCAAGCGCAGTGGGGTAGGAGTGGAGGTGTGAGAGGAACAGAGGGAGAGAGATTCTGAAGCAGACTCCATGCTAAGCACAGACCCCAGGTTGGGGCTCCGTCTCACAACCCTGAGATCATGACCTAAGCAGAAACCAAGAGTTGGATGTTTAGCTGACTCTATCACCCAACATTGTATTTATTTTTAAAAGCCCTTGGAAAAACAGCTCTCAATGGAGCTCAGTCAGAAAACATGTCAGTGTCCCCAAGATACATAAAGTAGGTAGGTCATATTTTCCAACCATCTTAGAAAGCCCCAAATATATGTGAGCTATAATTAGTACAGACAGATAAAGAGATAAGGACAGTAAAAATTTTTAACAAATGTTCAGATACAACGATCTCTGGGAGTGGTAAGAAATTGGCCAGTCTGTTGTTAGTACATAAGTGAAAGAGGCAAACGGAATTTTTTATATACTACAGTGAAAGCAAACTACAAGTACTGAATGAATAAGTCATCACAGAAATTTAGATATAGTAGGAACTTTTTTTAAATTTTTTTTTAAGATTTTATTTATTTATTTGACAGAGGCAGATCACAAGTAGGCAGAGAGGCAGGCAGAGAGAGAGAGAGAGGAAGGGAAGCAGGCTCCCTGCTGAGCAGAGCACCCGAAGCAGGACCCTGGGATCATGACCCGAGCCGAAGGCAGCGGCTTAACCCACTGAGCCACCCAGGTGCCCCGATATAGTAGGAACTTTAAAAATCAAATCCAACTTTCAGAGTTTCTTGATTTGACTAAGTTCATGTTAATAGAAAATTATTAAAAAATATCCACTGTGAAGTATATCATGCATGTATTATCAAAATTCTATTCTGGATAGATCAAATAACTTATATAAAGTCAATCAATTAGTAGTTGAGAATAGAAAACAAGTTTCCTGATTGCCATTTCAGTACCCTTTCTACCATACGAGGTAACTATCCCAAATAATGACAAAACATCTATCTCTGACAAGTTATAATTATGTATTAGATAGTAAACAAAAATGGATTTTAATATATTGCAAGTTATATGGTTACATAGTAAACAAAACTGAATTTTAATATATTGCAAGAGAGTCAGCTATTCAATGTAATCTTATTTGGAAAAGAGTTTTTTAGAGGAAATGGGGTGAAGAAAATTCCCCAATTTAACCAGAAATGTAATCAAACTCCTACATTTAGTTGGATCTCTGGGATCCTATCTATGTAGAATCTAAATTGTCCTGCCAGTCACAGTTAGGAACCGGGTATAAACTACTGAAAGCAATTCAGGCCTCACCCACTTTGTTCCCTATCTTTAAAAAGAATCCCTTCATCAATGTAATAGTGGGAAGCTTTTCTCTTTTCCGATACCTGCTCTCTTCCTGCTGCAAAACTCTCAATCTTCTTGTGCCGCAATGTCTCCTAAAATTAATTATTCTCTCTGAGTCATTGTCTCCTTTTTTCCTTTTCTCTTTCTCAAATACACTATGCCATGCTGTCCAGATTCTCCTTTAATTTGAGATTCTATTCCTATTTGAGAGAGGAGGAAGATGTTCAAATGGTCGTGATTCTTTTTAATCATATATAAAGAGATGACAGTTGCTTTTTAATGTCTCTGCTTGACAAATAAAAACAAAAACTATTAATAAACAAACAACAAACAAACCACAATTTCCTAGCTCAGGAAATTCATGTCTGGAAATCAAATAAGAGAGTTTCAGACCAACAAATGCTCCCAGATATATTTTAAAATTCTCAAGCATGCTCTATTACTTATTGATTTTCATTCCCATAATTAATTAATCTGTATATAAAATACAAAAGGAATGTTTTATTTAGCTATCTCAAATTAGTGCAAATAAAAAACCAAGTGAATTATTGACAATTATTGATAATCATATTTCTAAAATATTTTACAGTTTCTTAAAACTTTTATAAATGTTATCTCCTTGATAAAGCCAGGCAGTATTTCTAGTATCATTTTACAGGATGAAACTGGAGTTAACAGAGATTATCTGATATACTAAGAACCTAATAATTGAAGGATCTAAGAAGGATCTAATGGGGAATTTAGACATAAATATTTTGACTATAATTCTAGAGTTGTTTCCATTGCCTCTGGCTGTATCATGTCAAGAGGTTTAAGTTGAATATTTCATTGGCCCCAAATCATATGATTAAGTGAAGAATAGCACTCACATATATAATTATATAGTAAAACCAGATTTCATAAATCTGGGGAAATTGGGCATTTGCTCACTTAAAATGTAGAGAGGGTAGCGGCATCTCTTTCTAGGAGACAGTCAAACTCAGTTCACTGCTTAACACACTTTAAATCTAAGTTGTAATATATAGCAAATTGAAAATCACTTTCCAGTTTATCTGCCAGTCTAAATTTTGTTATCCCAGGATAGATGTGATCTAATCCACAGCACTTTTTTTTTTCCAATTAGTTGCTTCCTTTTCATACTAGAAAAAATGTTCTTTAATATCAGAGATATATCTCTACCAAGTCTTTTTACCAATTACTACAGTCTTCCCCTAAGGGATTCCTTTGAACTGTGAGCATTCTTGGGAGGAATTGATGCTACAAGCATTATACACTATATATTTTCAAATTAGGTATCATATTGCATTGATTTTAAAAGGGTTCTTTCTAAAACATACAACTCACTATTTTCATCCAAAAGAATTCAAGAAATACTGTTTTTAGATTTAACTTCAAAAGGTTATAGCTTTTAAAAAGATATAAACTTTTGCAACACAAGATCTGGAGTCCTATTTTGCCTTATACATTGGCTTCTATTTCTTAAATTCTTTTTTTTTTTTAAAGATTTTATTTATTTATTTGACAGAGAGAAATTACAAGTAGGCAGAGAGGCAGGCAGAGAGAGAGGAGGAAGCAGGCTCCCTGCTGAGCAGAGAGCCCAATGTGGGGCTCGATCCCAGGACTCTGGGATCATGACCTGAGCCGAAGGCAGCGGCTTAACCCACTGAGCCACCCAGGCGCCCCTATTTCTTAAATTCTTAAGAAAATATCTCATAAGAATTATACTTGTATTTAAAACACTAGGGTATAATGCTTTATACACACCACTGTATAGCCACATAGATTTTATTCCTTCATCTAAAGGGGGGAAATCTATTACATCAGAGAGATTTCAAAAATAAATTAATAGGGGCACCTGGGTGGCTCAGTGGGTTAAGCCGCTGCCTTTGGCTCAGGTCATGATCCCAGGTCCTGGGTTCGAGCCCCACATCGGGCTTACTGCTCAGCAGGGAGCCTGCTTCCTCCTCTCTCTCTGCCTGCCTCTCTGCTTACTTGTGATTTCTCTCTGTCAAATAAATAAATAAAATCTTTAAAAAAAATTAATAATTAAGACTTAAACAGGATGTTAGTTATAACATTTATAATATGTTAGTTATAACATTGGGGTGTGTGTATGTCTATGTCTGTGTTCTAAAAAGACTTTTATTAATCAGCACTATGTTATTCCATTTGGAATATTTGGTTCCTAAATGTGATTTTTCACATGTCTAGAAAGAAATTCACAAAATAATGTGATTTCTTCCTAGCTTATGAAATAAGGTTAAACCAATGCAAATCAAAAGACATTTTGAAACTTGTATGCCTATACTCATCCAATCATTATGTACTCATTCAACAAATATTTATTGGAAAGCAATTACATGTCCGGCAATAAGATGGGTCTTGAGGGTGATACATTGATGCATGAAGAAAAAGTCAGAGTTTTGTTTCAAAGAGCTTCCATGACTAATAGTGGTAAGAGTTAAGTGACAAACCATTACTTATGATAACAAACAGTTAGAATGAAACAAATGTTAAAGAGAGAGTAGGGTCAGGAAGCTATATAACAAAGTAAGAGAGGTAGCCACATTAGAAGAGGTTAAAAAAAAAAAAAAAAAGGAAAAGCCTCCCAAATGAGGAAAAGGACCAAGAAGTGGGGACGTAGGCATGCTAAAGAATGAAAAGGGCCAACAATTATATAAAATGAAGAGGCTGAAACATGATATTTAGGAAATCACAATTTCAGTACAACAGTACAGGGCAGGTCATTGGACAGAAGTTGTAGTAATGTGTATGTTCTGATTAAAGAGAAGGAATTAGAAACTACTGTCAAGAGTAGTAGATGATGAAAATTAATACAAAGAGGAAGTGATAAAATCAGAGAGTTTCACCTTATAAAGGAAATATAAAGATAGGAGGAAGTAAGCTTAAAAAGTGGGATATTTTAACTCAAAATTTTAACATACAGTTTCAGAATTAGAGAAGAAAGAACTTCGTTTTTTATTTGTAAGCATTTCAAAAAGAAAAATAATTAGAACCATGAAAAAAGACTGACATCCAAGATAGTGGATTAACTTTTAAAATCAAAGAAAATACCTCACCTACAAAAAATATTTCCGGAAACAGAATAAATGTTAGAGAAGATTTTCAGTTAGCATTTTTCAACTGAATTATAGACGACGGTGTATCTAAAAATATGGCAAAAATAATCATCAAGAGAAAAGCAGCTAAAATCCTGCAGAGATTGTTTTAATTTAAGAAAGTTCATTGCCAAATTATAAACCATGATGAAAGCAGCTAGGTAAAATATTGTGAAAATCATATCAGCAAAGTTCAAAGAAAAAGACCAAAAAGACTCCTAAAAATTAAAGTTAAGATTTTAAAAAACTTTTAAATTAAAGAAGTCCACACTAATGCTAACTGGGAGATAATGCAATGTGTAAAACTAATGCATATGCTTTCGAATCAACAAGAAGGGACAAAAGATACGAAACAGCAATTTACAGAACAAGCAAATAGCTAACAAGAATATATAGAGGAGATCAATTTTTGCATAGAAATGCAAAATGAAAGGTAAATGATGTTTTGCATTACATACATCATAGTGCTGAATATTTGAAAATAGGTAACATCAGTTTTCAGCAAAATGAGAAGTAGAACCTTCATGAATTACTGGGAGATGTATCAACTTGGGATGACCATTTTCATGAGGATTCTGGTAATACTGTAGTGAAATTTAACATATATGCAAACCCACTCATAGGTATAGGCAGCTGAGTAATTTCCCCACTGGTCGACAGGAGATGAGCAGGAATATCTCTTAGCAACGTGTTCAAGGCAACGAGTAGTTGATGTTCAGCATTAAGCAAATGGCTATATAAGAGATACACACTATGTAATACTATGTAGCAGGGGGAAGAAATTAACAATATGAACTACAGAAATTAGATACATCTAAAAATAAAGGATATTAAGTGAAACTTTTAAAATAGTATGAGTTAAAAGATGACAAAATTCAGAATAAGGAATCTAAATATACTAGAAATCAAAACATAATTCTATTCTCTACTATCTTGTAAAAAAAAAAAAGATAAATAAAACAAAAATAATTACCCCCCCAAAAAAAAGAAATTAAAGGAAAAGATTTTCTGAGCTGAAAAAAGATCTAAGTTGGCTAATCAAAGAGCTTTATGAAAATATAATGTAACAGAGGCACCTGGGTGGCTCAGTGGGTTAAAGCCTCTGCCTTCGGCTCAGGTCATGATCGAGGGATCGAGCCGGCATCTGGGCTCTTTGCTCAGCGGGGAGCCTGCTTCCCTTCCTCTCTCTCTGCCTGCTTCTCTGCCTACTTGTGATCTCTGTCAAATAAATAAAATCTTAAAAAAAAAAGAAAATATAATGTAACAGATAAGATTGATTAGGTTATGTTACAAGTAGCCTCCAAAATTCAATGTTTTAATCCAGCTAAAGTTTACTTCTTCCTCATGTAAAGTTGGCTGAGGATCTGGGTGATATTTCAGGCCAATCTGCCTCCTTAAAGTGCTGAGAAATTCAAGCTGTGTCCATAGTAAAGCCTCCATCTCAACATGTGCATCCACTATTTCTGTTGTAAGAGACATAACGAGGAAATCACAGGCCACCTCTTAAAAGCACAGATCCCTTCTGCTCTTGGTCCAGTAACAGAGCCAGTCATGTGGTCAATTTTCAAGAACGCTAGGAAATAAAAATTTCCATATACCCAGGAAATAAGGAGGAACATATAGTGATGAGTACAAGTAATAGTTCTTCGTGTGGTACATAAATCTTTCTCAAGCCCATATTTAGTAGCATAGTTTAGATAAATTTGTAGTTCAAAAATCAGCAAATAAGTATTTATACTAATTTATCCAAAACACAGGGACTGTGGAAGAAAGAAAATCCTTAAATTAGAGGCCTGGGGATTCTGAGTTTATTCTAGGAGCATATATTTATTCATTATGTAATCTTTAGTAAATTATTTGGGTCACAATTTTATTATTCTGAACAGATATGATAATAATGATGATAATAAAACAGATAATATGATAATATTATAAGAAAACAGATAATTGTTATCTGTTTAATAATTATCAGATAATAAGATAATAATTGTTAAAATGTTTTAAGTGTATTCCCTGTGTCAGGCATTCTTCTAAATCTTTTGTATATATAGTTCATTTAATCCTTACAACAATCCCAATGTTCTATTAAGTACCCTCATTCTACAGTTGACGACACTCAGAAAGGTTAAGTAATTCATTTGAAGTCACAGAGCTAGAAGAACAAAGATTAGAATCCAGGCAGTCCAATACCAAAGTTCATATTTTTAATCCTAGCATGAACCTTTTTTCCAATTAGTGTCATTTCTGTCCTATTTCATGTGTTGAATTAGAATATCAAATGAGATTATAAAAATACTTCATAAACTTCAGAGTCCAATGCAAAAATTGTTGGCTTATAAAAATCAGCAAATACTCCTTTCCACATTCCATGGTAGTCATTTCTCTGGGTCAAAGAAAACAGCAAGGTGTGATATTTCTTGCCATAAATTTCACAGTGTGTATTTTTCCCATTACAGGTAAAGATAACTTTCACCATAATTCTTTTCAGCAATATAAACTGATGAGTCAAAATGTGAAACGAAGAAACTACAGAAATTTACTATTTAAGTTCCATATTTTGAAATCTGCTCTACAATACATGAAAGTGTTCCTTAAAATCTATAATATTAAGCTTGCAAACTAATGACACAATAATATGAATGTTTTAGCTATAGTTACATAATTTTTCTTGTTTGAAAATGAATTGATTCTTTCCTGAACACACATCTTTCTCTCAATATATTGCTACAGACAACCAATAATAACCAATACAGGCCATGACATTCTGGCTATTCACAACAATTTTTCCTCAGTCATGAGGTTCATTAGGCACATGGCTGCCTTCAAGGTTCCCACAGGCAACAGCTTCCCCACAGCATCAGGAGACAGCCCGGACTTCCAGCCTGCTTTAGTTCTTTTGCTTCACTGACAATTACCCAACCACAAGCCATGGCCACATATTTAAGACTTGTTATGGCAGCACCCTATTAATACAATTTTGTGTATTAAGGTAATACTATTTGCTGTAATACACGCATATGAAATGTCAGAGGCTTGACAGAACCACATATCTTGTGTATGTAAAAATCTACTGCATGTTGTTCCAGGTTGGAGGAGGGGGAAGCTTCTGTTGTAGACTCTGGATGACACGGACCATGTCACATTTAATACATGAACAAAGGTTATGCTGCCCATTGACATCCAGCCAAGAAAGGAGAAAAGAAAGTGTCTGGAGAAGATACAGCCTTCTCGTTTACTTGGCCTTGGCCTTGGCCTTTACCTTGGCCTAAGAGTGCCATATATCATTTTGTAGTGTGTTCCCTTAGAACAAGACACAAGTCCTAAATGCAAAGAATTGGGAAGTATAATCATTGTCAAGACATTACGACATTACCAGGCAATGACACTATAAGATAGGAGAAAAAAATATTATCATTAGACAACCACCAATTTCTGCTACACATCATGTATTTAGCTCTAGGTGGCTCCCAGCTGTGTTTGACTGGTTATTGCTATATTGTTTTATTTAGCCTAGCATCCACCTCCACTTGCATCCTTGCTTCCCAGAATTAGCTTCTTGTGATTTAGTAATGATTCCTTCACTTGTCATCATGTTAGAATCACTTGGGAAACTTTAATGAATACCAATATGTGGATTGAATCAGAGTCTGCAAGAAGGGCCTGGGGACAGTATTTAATAAAATCTTCTTGATGGTTCTAATTGGCTGCCAGAGTTGATGACCAAGGCCTAATATGCCGTCGAAAATCAAAACTTTTGTATTTATTACCTCCTAAGTGGATCTTTCAGTCAATATTCTGGTGTTCCTAGTTCCTTTTGTAGGCTTACATTTACTTTGCTGCTAGGTTTCCTAAAACTCCCTTTGTTTCTTTGTTGGTACAAGCAGAAAAGTAAATGTGGGATCCACTAAAAAGAATTACAACTCTGGTGGTATTATTACAGGTGTAAGGTTTAATGTGTCACATCTTGAGTTGGTTTGGAACCCGGCAATTTATTTTACAAAATGTAATGATTCTTTTGGTGGCAGGACACAACGCAAAAGCACTCAGAGAGATGAAAGGTCAAACTTTATTATTTACAGATTTAAACAGGAGAAGGCTGACAAGTAGGGTCAAATAGGAGGTTGCAGCTGGGAACAGGGTAACAGCAAGCTGGGGCTGTAGAGAGGGTGGCTTATATATAACATTTAGAGTTCGGTTAGCTAGGTTTCTAATGCTCCCTGTGGACTGGCTAATCTGAATCATTCTCCAGGCTCCAGGTCATAGGGGCTGTCCCTAGTTGTCTGAACCTGGTTTTAGAAGCAGTTAGAGCAGGTACATAGTAGCCCCTGAGTGTGAGAGCCCCGTAAAGGGAGTGGTTGGTATGTAGAGTTAGGCAGCTGCACAAAAAAGAACTGACTGGCCTCTAGCCAGTACCTCAAAACTGGGTCAAGACAGCATTTCAAAAAAAATCTATATTAGAAATTGACCCACTGATGTCTTGACACAAGTTTTGAACTCAATTATTTTGAGTATTTGAGTAGCCTGAATAATAGAGGAGGCTTCCAGAGAATAGGGTATAAGATGTCCTATAAGTGTAGGTTAACATTTTATTATGAGAGAAAAAAAAAAAAAGGAGAAAAACAATAAGAAATATAAGGAGTCTTTTACACAGCAGCCTACAACCAAGTTCCCTATTTACATGGAAGTAGTCAAGAAAACAGATTTCTAGGATCTCTTACAATATCGTGGTGTAGCTGTAAAGTGTGGAAAGGTATCAGCTAAGTTTTTCATGACAATAATGTATTTTTGTATTCCTTGGGTCAAGTTGGTAGATCCAGCAATCATAGTGTAGGAGGACATAAAGTGATAATTCAGCAATGTATATGCAAAGGTTACTGGAATTTGTTTGTTTGTTGTTGTTTTTTTTCTGTAACCAAAGGGAACAGGTAATTGTGATGATCATGATCAAAGACATGGGTGGGAGGTCCATGGTGGAAAGATGGAATATGAGAAGGTGCTGGAGAGTGAGAAACCCCTCCCTAGAGGCTTGAGGAATGGACCTAGATGAGGCAACTGCCCTTGGGGAAAGCAATAATCTTTTTTTTTTTTTTTTTTTTTTGAAGTGACACAGATAGTAGCACCCATCTCAAGATCTTCCTTTAGGCATGGGAGTATAGGGGTGGATGTTTTGACAGAGAAAAAGGAATATTCCAGATCATGGGCCAGGCAAATAGTGAGCTCAAGAAATGCAATAGAATCCTTATTGAGGAGGAAAAATAACAAAAATGTCCCATGTCCAATTTGTCAGCCCTTAGGAGAGGCAGCCCATGAGTTTTGCCGGGCAGTGGTCCAACTCTCCGGGGTGAAGTCAATTTCTATGTAGGGGGCAGTCATCTCCAACAGTGATGACTTGAGCTGAGCAATGCTGCTGGATGCAGTGTCATCTCTAGTGGAAAGTTCCAAGGCCAGGCTGATGCCATCTGGGATACAGAACTAGATACTCTGCCCAAGTGGATATCCACACAGGTTGATGTGGATCATGTTTTTGTATAATGGAATTATAACAAGTCTGAGCTACATTTGGAATTTTAAGGCAACATAGGGCCTGTGAGCTTGATTTACAAATATCTTTTAAGAAATTTTGTGGTTGCATAGATAGCAAAGGTGATGTGTCACCGCCATAATCTGGGACACTGTCACCTGTGACACTCTAATCATTAGACTAAAGTGCTGAAACTTGACCAGCACAATTAAAACTCCAGTTAAGGGGTGCCTGGGTGGCTCAGTGGGTTAAAGCCTCTGCCTTCGGCTCAGGTCATGATCCCAAGGTCCTGGGATCAAGCCCCACGTTGGGCTCTCTGCTCAGCAGGGACCCTGCTTCCTCCTCTCTCTCTCTGCCTGCCTCTCTGCCTACTTGTGATCTCTGTCAAATAAATAAATAAAATCTTAAAAAACAAAACAAAAACAAAAACAAAAACTCCAGTTAAGGGTAGCTGAGTCTAAAAGCTCTCAAAAATCCAAGGTTTTGCTCAGATAAGAGATGATAGGGATTGTGCTAAAAATAGGTTTGGAGTCATATGTTGTTAATAGCCTATCAGATTGTTTGTTAAGTAAAATATCAGCAGCTGAGAGGCCCCTCTCATATTAGCTTATAGTCAGGCTCCCCAATTTAACTAATCATCACCAGTCCTTTGTCTAGGTTGTCAGTGCAGCTGGGGACAGGCAAGCCAGCAAGGTCTGTGCTGCCGCCACTCAATGACATGAGGACCTCAGTATTTGCCATGCTTGTCTGAAACAATGGCTTATTGGGAGCATTTGGGCTTCCAGATCACCAACTAATGAAAGCACCCAGACCAAAACTTACAAGACCAACTAGCCAATAGATTATGTATAGAGATATGTGACAGTCTTTTCCTCTCCGATGTTGATTTTCCTTACTAAGGACGAGTTATCAAATTTCATCATACAAGATATACTACTGATTTCATTATTATCTCTAAGTGTGCTTTAATTTACTAAACAGTTTTCTGTTTATCTTCTTGGTAGTCCATACTGTCTGTGGAAATGCTCTGGGGCACTAATTTTAGCTTCTTGTAGGATATCAGAGGCAAAGCCTGAATTAATTATCTAACCCTTATAATTTAAACATTGAGGAAATTTTTAGGGGGAGTACAAGTTCAGGATTCCCAGTTAAAATACTTAATGTAGCCAAATTATGTCAAAACTTGACCTTCAAGAATTCAAACTTATTATACATAAGATCTAATTAATGAATAGCTCTCCCAACTACTTTTCCATTTGACAGTCTTAAACTGAAAGAATAAATGGTGCCTCACAGTGGGTTAGCACCACTTCAGTGTTGTGGTCCTATCCATTAAGACCTCCATACCCAATAGTATTTTAATGAGTTTATTAACTCCATCAAATCAGCAATCAATAAATATCCTATTATTACATATTTGACTCATATGTTCTATTCAGTGCTCATTTCCACAGGCCATAGGATACTTTTAGAAAGATGGAAAGAAAGATTAACTATAAAATTTTGTCAGTGCATCAGGGTCCTTGCTCAGGAGAACACAGCTTTCCTTTCATTCAAAGGGTTCTAAGTCTATAAATTGGCTCACGTCTGGAAACTGATGGAAGGGCCATGTCTCTCTGTTTTTATGACTCAGGTTAGAATTCTGTTCACTTCACTTACGTTTCTGTTTATACAGATTAACTAAGAATTCAATAGATTTCCTATATTTCACTTTTAGGAACACCTTGATGAACACCATGAGCCATCACTGCAGTTCTATGCAAGTCAGACTATTCTGATTGCTGTTCTGATGCTGTTTTCCATTATATTAACCAAGCTCATCCTGCCTTTGGTGGTTGAGTGTGGCCACTTGGCTCCTAGCATCCTAAAAACCAATTATTCCCATTGCATACAGGTTTCCCAATACAGCGACTGCAGTTCCCGCTGCAGGTCTGGCTTATGGAAAAGAGCAATCAAAAAGTGCTTTACAGATGCTGGTGCTCTCTTCATAAATTTACTGATTACAATATGGTAAAAAGTACATATTCTGGACACTGCCAACATAGGTGAGCAGGTCTTAAATGACATATCTAATATTCCAAACTTAAGCTTTTTAATTTCTTCACCTACATTAAACCAAGCCAGGTCCAGCATTTCCAACGCACTCACTATGAGCCACCTTTTGGTCCATTTCTCAGCTAGCCAACCCACCAAATTGTTAGAACTCTAATTCCTTCAGCTATAATATTAAATGCAGAATCTCTGTTTAGTGAGTCCATATCAATACATTCAACCTGATCCAACTCTACAGCCCTTCTTTATAGCTTTTCATTATCCTATAACCTAAGTATCCATTCCCACACATGTGGAATGCAACAGACTAGATGTTTGTCCTTTCCTCCAAATTTTTATGTTGAGGTCTAACCTCCAGTATGACGGTATTTAAAGAAGGGGACTTTGGGAAGTAATTAGGGTTAGATTAGGTCACAAGAATGTGCCACCTGTGATGGAATCAGTGGCCTTCTAAGAAAAGGGAGAGAGATGTCTCTGTCTCTTTCTACATGTGAACACACTGAGTAAAGACCATATGAGGACATAGCAGGAAGGCGGCCATCTGCAAAGTAGGAAAAAAGCCTTCATCAAGACCTGACCAAGCTGGGTCCTTGATCTCAAACTTCTAGCCTCCAGCACTATGAAAAAATAAAATTCAATTTTTAAGACATCCAGTCTATGATATTTTTGTTATATCAGCTCTAGCTAAAACATACATAAATACAGTTAGTACAGATGCATGTATTTTTTTCTTTGTCAGATGAGCTAGTCTAAGAGAAACAACCCAGCAGCAAAGAGCACACCTAGTCCCAGAACTTGGTTTCTTTTCTTTCTTTCTTTTTTTTTTTTAAGATTTTATTCATTTATTTGACAGAGATCACAAGCAGGCAGAGAGAGGGGGAAGCAGGCTCCCCGCTGAGCAGAGAGCCCGATATGGGACTCGATCCCAGGACCCTGAGATCATGACCTGAGCCCAAGGCAGAGGTTTTAATCCACTGAGCCACCCAGGCACCCCCAGAACTTGGTTTCTAATGTTGTTAGAAAAAGTAACCAGGGATCCTTGGAGAAAAGACTGAGCTAAGACTAAGGAAGGAAATATAATAATGAATATGGACTAACATAACAGAAAATATGGAAATACTCAAAAACAATCACACAAACAAAACCAGAAAGGAAATACTCAAAAACAGACCAAAAAAAAAAAAAGGCATTGGGTAAAACTAAGAAAATCTAAATAAACTATCGACCTTAGTTAATAATGACCTATCACTATTGGTTTATTACTTATAACAATGTATCTTGTTAATATAAAATGTTAAAAAAAACTTGATGTGTGCTATATGGTTAATTTTATACTATATTCTCAATAGATCAATAAATCTAAAATGATTTTTTAAAGAAGTATATTTAAATGTGCATTTTTAGTCAGGTGTTCTCTTTGCACAGGTTTTGAGTTTTTTGTTTGCTTGCTTGCTTGTTTTTGGAAAATAAAGTTCTCATCATATTCTATTTTCTTTGATATTTTCACCAATAACAAAGGTTCCTTGAGAACCTCTGAGCCAGCAGCAGTAATATCAACTGAGAACTTACTATAATTACAAATTCTTGGAGCCCACTCCAGATCTACTGAATCACAAACTCCGACGTTGCAGTAATTAAGGTTTAACAAGTAATTCTAACTTTATGCTAAAATTTGAGAACTATTATCCTATAATATTAGATTTATACTCCTAAGGATAAAAATAACCTTAAAAAGTAATATAATTACATAGGGACTAAATACTGCAAGATAAAATAAATATTCATTAAAAGGCCAATAATAATCTTCTAATTAAACAAATTTAATAAGCAACAATTCCATACTGCAAAACAAACTGGGAGGATTTTCATAATAAAATTGCAAGATCAATGCTATGACTCTCATTTATAAATCAGAAAAAGTAGATGAGGAAAATTAAGTGACTTGGTCAAAGTTACAGATCTTCAATTCAGAAAGGGTCATAAAACACTAAAATATGTAGCCTTTCTGTTACCTATTCTATTTACTTTCCATAAAAAAAATAACACAGTCAAAAACATCTCAATCACTTCTTAGATCTGTGATTTTGTCATTAAAATCACTGAGTCTTAATTTCCTCATCTTAGAAATAAGTCTGATAATATTTGCTTATTCCACACATTTCTTATGAATACTAAGTTAATGCACACAGAAGGTATTAAACATCAATGAGGACACAAATAAAGCTGTTTTGGGGATTCCTGGGTGGCTCAGTCGTTAAGTGTCTGTCTTCAGCTCAGGTCATGATCCCAGAGTCCTGGGATCAAGCCCTGCATCACATCACATTGGGCTTTCAGATCAGCAGGAAGCCTGCTTCTCCTTCTCCCTCTCCCGCTTTCCCTGCTTGTATTCCCTCTCCTGCTGTCTCTCTCTCTGTGTCATATGAATACATAAAATCTTAAAAAACAAAAAACAAACAAGTCACACAACCAGAAAACGTTGGTGTTGAGGTTCCAGTGCAGGTTCATCCAGTTGACTTGAATGGAAGCTGTATCACTTTACTGCCTGTTTTAGCTTCAGGCACTCCTTTATTCAGGAAGGAGGTTTTGTACTGTCATGTAGTTAAGCTGAAATTACATTTCCTAGAATTTCCTCCTCTGCATAGTTCTGAGTTAGGGTTAACCACAAGGGAAGTTGTACAAGATGTGGAAGGCAGAGGAAGAGCAACAGCCATTGTGCTCTGAAAGTCACTGTGGAGTTAAACAGGCATCCCAAAGATCACCTAGCTGGGCTAATATGTTGGATTGCATTGTTGTGGGACAGCCACCAGACACTCAGCAACTTTGATCTTTTCTGAGTCCTGGGCCAGGTAAGGGGACAGGTCTGTGGTGAAGGCTTCTTCTGCCCATCACCCAGATCCTCAAAGTAGTAGGTCCTTTTTGCCTTGCTTCCCCTTATGTTTCAGTTTTTCTTCAGGGTGTCAGATTTTTCTGACTTTCCCCAGATTCATCAGCTTTTCTTCGTTTCTCCTGGCCCCGCTTCCCTCTAGGAACTTTAGGGCCGCTGATAAATGAGAAAGAAACAACCTTCTGTAGATTTCTTTACCAGCAGCCACAAACTGGACAGTGCTTACTCTTCAAAATATATCAGTTCTGTAATACCCCTAGTGGTTCTGCCCTCCTGGTAAAACCATGACTGCCATACCAGTAAAACAGGTCATGCAATGGTCATGGTAGATAATTTCTGAAAAATTGTAACAGTATTATCTCTGAAGCAAACTATAAACTATCTCTGTTAAATTATAAGTTAAAATCATTGTTTGCCTTGCTTAAAAGTGAGTGATTTCAAAAACTAAAATGATCTCTCTAAAGCTATTCAATTGAACAGCTATTAGAGTCCCAGTATGATTTAAATGCTTAAATTTACAAGCATGAGGCCAAAATACCAGTTTGTATTACTCACTGACTCTTTACTATAAATCTCACCTAAGTAATCCAAAGTAATTTGCATAGGATCAATTCTAATCTTTGCTATTGAGTGTTTTGTGCTTTGTATTAATTAAGGTGATTGGCTTGTAATTACTTCATTACTTATGCCCCTATTCAGTGGCTGCATTACTAACAATTACCCTGCCTTTAATAGTACAAGAAATGACTTAAGTCTTGATTGAAACTGACTTTAAAATATTTAGAATCTATGTACTAGATTAATATGTCTTCTTTTTTCCCCTTCAGATTATACAGAAGTAGCTTAATTTAGTATTTCATTCAAGATTTTTGTATTGTCCATGCGTATGGACCTATGTAATGTCAGCTATAGAACTGATCAGAATCTCCTATGATCTAAAATGAAGGAAGAAATAGAACTGACATGCATCTAATATGTGCTTCTATTTCCCTTATTTCTACTCTTTGTTTACATTTCATGAGTCACCACATTTGTGAAGAAACTGAGACATGTATCCTTGACATCAGAGGCCCACTAATCTGGTAATAAGAACTGGTAAAGGAATCAGATATAGAACAGCTTCATTTGTTTTTTTGTTTTGTTTTCTTTTGTTTTTTTAAAGATTTTATTTATTTGACAGAGAGAGACTTCTGTGTGACCTCTTTGAAAAAGTCACTTAAACTTTTCTGAGACTATTTCTTTGTCTGTTCTCAAAGTATAACACTATGCATTTAGTAGCCCTACTGTAAGCATTAAATGAGATCATGGAAATAAACCACTGAGTGCAGTTTCTTACTCAGAGTAGGTGCTCAATAAACAGGAGCTATTACTCAGATTATTGATACCAAGATGAGCCTTGAAACATGGGACACATGGAGTCTATCCAGAATTTTAGCTTCACCTTGAAACTATGCATGACTTGGCATTCAACCAAAGATTCATTTGAGCTATAAAAACAAAGTGATTTGAGACCAGTTCTATGTATTCAATCAAAAGTCGACCACATAACTCCTTTATATTAAAGAGAATGCTACCATAGAAATAAACTATTCATTTTATAGTTAAAATTAAAGGCATAAAGGGGCTAAAGAATTCCATAAGAAAAATGAATTTTTATAAAGTCATCATCTTTAATCATGCTTAAGAATTACAATCAGAAAAAAATATTTATCATCCTTTAGGATGGCTGATGGTAGGTTAGTCATTAATTATCCCAATTTTTCTTTCTGCAAAGTGTAATGGGATAAAATATTTGAGGATTTCTGTTTACAACATCACCATTAACCTTTGTCTTCAGGGCATTCTCTTCCTAACTTTGAGTACAACAGTAAATACATTAATGAATATTCATATGCATCCTTGCCTTTTACAATTGTTATTTTAATGCTTGACTTTTCCTCAGGGACCCACCTTTGCTTTGGTGCTTCAAAAAGTACTACTGTTGTACTTTACAGTCATTCCAGAGAGGAAAGTTTGTTATGTTTTGATCACTAGCAAGTGCTAGAACTGTGCTAGCTATTTTACTTAATTTCATTTAATCCTGCAAGAAAATCTCTCTCTCTCTCTTTCTCTCTCACTCTCTCTGAGAGAAAGATAATTTATTAATTCATACTATATATTATATAATATATATATAAGTTGTAGTGTTTATTATTATATATTAATTGTTTTATATACTATATCAATATCTACTGATATTATATTACTGTTATACATCTTACGTAAATATTTTTATACTTATATAAATACATACTTCTTGAAACATATATTGAAAATAGAAATATTTATATATATTATCTTTTCTTAAATTGAAGCTCAGAGTTCAATACCTTCCCCTGAATTTCACACTTGTAATTCCCTGGTTCATTATGCTGCCTATGATCAAGTCTACAATTTTGCCCACAATCTGTAATTGCATCAGCAATTCCACAAGCATTAAAACCAAACAAATAAAGGACAAAATTATACAATCAGGAACTCTGTATCAGAACTGTGAAGATTACAGAAATGAGAGTGCTGGACGATGTCTGCTGAATGTTCTTTACATAATGCAACAAAGTACTTCGCATATTTTGTATTTTATAAGAACAATTTAATGACAATAACCTGGAGAAATGAAAATAGATTACTTGCAAAAAATATCCTATCACACAAACAGAAAGAGACAGCTTTTCACAGATCCCAATACCTAAAAGAGGAGGGAAGGAAAATCCAGTATAATAAGTTACTTTGAGTTAGATATGAAAAAGCCCAGAAATTATCTGGTGGCTGACTATTTACCTAGCTTCATTAATATAATTGACTGATTTTGCCAATATTAGAACCCCATGTCTTTGTAAACAGCATTAAGTTCCTTTGAATTTTTATGTCCTCTTTCAATTTGCCTTTCTAGAACCATACTGTGGGCATTATCGAAATCAATACACTAGTATTGAATAATGTAATTTTAAAATATTGTGTAAGAAGTCTTTTTGAATAGTAACACTCTGATGTTAAATTACATTAATCCATATATTCACACTACAATCAGCTTCTCCAATATAGCATTCCACAGCATCACAGTAGTTATGGAGGACTCTAGGGTTAAGCAACAATTTCTGTTGAGTAAAAATTTATATAAAGACAAGAATATTACCTTTCTCATTTGGACAGATAGAGAGTATATATTGTCATGGGGCCACTGAATAAGATATTTCTTTACATTTTCTTTATTTTGAAGTGACCTTCCATCACCTTTGGGATATCAGCCCAAATGAAACTGCCAACCCATATCTCATTGTGGGGAAAAACAAACAAAAAAACCAGCTTTTCATTATCTACTTAAAACCTAGGAGCTTACAGATAGAAATTTTCTCTGCAGATTTAAACATGGCATACCTTTTATTTATATGTTAACAAGACACAAACATCTATTGTAGATTATTATATATGCTAGGCTCTAAGTAGATCAGATTTCTGTTTACGAAATGGTACATTTTTTATAAATGTTGAAAAACTGTACAGAATGGTGGTGAATAGATTCTTGAAATATTCAAAAATACCTGCAGTTCATGAGAATGTTTAAATAGGAGTTCAGGAAGTTTGCCCAGTGGATTTTTTATTAAAGTTGAGTTCTTCTAAATATGTTGTCATCATTGTGATGTATTCAATAACTTGTTATGCAGCAGAGTTAGAATGGGAGTATCACAAGGGCAGGGACTAAAACTTAAACAAGGATGCATAACCAATTCACTTCTTAAACTGTTATCACAACTCAAGAAATGTAAAAGAGCAAAACCTTAAAAAAAGTTGTTCTAATTTTAAATTTATACAGTTCATGAAAAATTCATCGATGATTTTGTAAATACTAATTTACTGAAAAAGTATGTATTGAGCATTTATACAGTGTTTGAAACTGTATCTATATACATGCAAGTTAAATAATATTTATAATTCTGTGGTAGGCAGAAAAATGGCCTCCCAAAGAGGTCCACATTCTAACCCTCAAAATTTATGAATATATCATGTTATGCTACAAAAAAAATAAATAAATAAGGTGTAACTGAAGTTGCTAATCAGCTTATTTTAAAATAGAGAGGTTTTCCTGGATCATCCAGATGGGCAAATGTAACCACAAGAGTCCTCAAATATGGAAGAGAGAGATAGAAGAGTCAGTGTCAGAGTGATATGTGAGATAGACTGACCAGCCGCCATTGGCTTTTATGATAAAAGACACCTACTGAGTCACAGATAAAGGCAGTTTCTATAAGCTGGAAAAGGCAAGGAAATAGACTGTCCCCTAGAGCTTTGGGGAAAGAATACAGCCCCATTTTTCCCTACAGTGACCCATTTTGAACCTAAGAATAAATTTTTGGTTTTTTTCATACACTAAATTTGAGGCAATTTGTTATAGCAGCAACAGAAAACTAATGCAGACTCTACAACTAAATATGGCATAATAAGGGTAATCAGAGCCTACAATGGGATTACAAAGCAGGATGCTTAAATCAGCTCATGGTAGTGGTCAGGCATGACAAGAAAGATTTCCTTAAGGAGTGATGAATACTGTAGCTGAGTTTTAAGGAATGAGAATTTAGTGAGAAACAAACTTAGGAGAAAGTTATTTTAAACGGAAGGACCACCATACGCAAAAGTTCATAGAGGCAAGAAAACAAGGACTGCTTATAAATGTGACTAAAGCACTGGGGAAATATACAGGCACCAACACATAGTTTGCCTTGTGCCTTAAGCTGGGGTGGGTGCATTTTATCTGGTAGGCAGAGAGGAGCAAGGACAGAGAGAAGAGGATGAGTTCAAATATTATTAAGAGGTATAACGAGTAATTGTTTTTAATTTAAAATTTCTGATTAACTTTCCAAATCTGTTGCAGTAGCATCCTGATAAACCAGCTTTTAAAAAACAAAAAACAAACAAAAAAAAAAAACCTTGACATGTAGCAACTGTCATTTTTTTAACACGTAAATAAATATACCAACCATGGCCAATTTCAACATCACAAGATTAAACACGGCACAAATCGCTCTCAAAGGCCAGTAGGACCCAGTTTCTGTACATCACTTGTATGTTTTCCACAGTTAATACTAAACACAAAAAAAAGAAAGAAAAAAAACCCCACCAAAATAAACAAACAAACAAAACTTGTAACTCTCTAATATGCTAATGATATGCTAATATCATTCCTATGTCTTCCCACCATTTGAGTGGGATTAAAGATTCTAGGGTCCATGAAACTGTCCCATCTCAGTGTGGAGCTTCCATCCCTTCAACAAGACACAATCATCATACTGGAAGATGGAAGCTAAACTATAGGTCTTACTTATTGAATCAGGAGCCTTTATGTTGCCCTCTAAGAATTAAAAAGTCTACTTCCCTTCTCTGTATTATAGGCTCTCTGCTTTTACAATACTACCTTCTTCTAATTGCACATTATTTTTTTTATTGTATAACTGTCCCCAATATAGATATCTCATCTAAATAATTTAAATTAACTCCTTTCATTGATATCATCTTAGGCAGTTTTCAGAGGAAAGATAATACCTTCATTCTTTAAAATTTTTTCAATCACTCAGTATCTTCCCACACAGTGGGGTTTCCAATGATTGAAGGTTTTTCTGTGAATCCCCTCTCAATATATTTGTTAAAAAGAAAAATAATTTTTAAAAGTTCACGTATCCATAATCTCGCAGTACATGAAGGTTGGCCTCAATTTTCAATTAAATAATCTCAGAATAATAATGATAGAAACACATTCCATGCTCATGGGTTGGAAGAAAAAATATTGTTAAAATGTCAAAACTAGCCAAAGCAATTTACACATTTAATGCAATCCCTATCAAAATACTAACAGCATTTTTCACTGAACTAAAACAACCAATCATAAAGTTATATATAACCTCAAAATGCCTAAAATAGTCAAAGAAATCTTGAAAAAGAAAAATAAAACTGGAGCTATCACAATTCCAGATTTCAAGTTACATTACAAAGCAACAGTAATTAAAACAGTATAGTAGTAGCATAAAAATACACACAGATCAATAGAACAGAATAGAAAACCCAGAAACAAATTATATGGTCAATTAATCTTCGACAAAGGAGGAATGAATATACAATAGGAAAAAGTTTCTTCAACAAATGGTATTGGGAAAACTGTACAGCTATATGCAAAAGAATGAAACTGACCTTTTTTTAAAAAAAAAAGAGTGTATTTATTTATTTGAAACAGAGAGACACAGTGAGAGAGTGAACACAAGCAGGGGGAGTAGGAGAGGGAAAAGCAGGCTTCCTGCTGACCAGGGAGCCCAATGCAGGGCTCAATTCCAGGACCATGGGATCATGACCTGAGCCGAAGGCAGACATTTAACGACTGAACCATCCAGGCACCCCTGGACCACTTTTTTTTTTTTTTAAATTATATATTTACTTATTCAATGGAGAGAGAGAGAGAGAGAGCAGGGGAGGGACAGAGGGAAAAAAATCTCAAGCAGACTTGCCGCTGAGCTCAGAGCCCAATGCAGGGTTCCATCTCACAACCCCAACATCATGACCTGAGCTGAAATCACGAATCAGACACTCAATAAGCTGAGCCACCCAGGTGTCCCAGGTATCCCTGGACCACATTCTTTTGTCATACACAAAAATAAACTCAAAATGGATTAAAGACCTAAATGTGAGACCTCCAACCATCAAAATCCTTAAAGAGAGCACAAGCAGTAAATTCTCTAACATCACCCATAGCAACATTTTTCTAAACAGAGTTCCTGAGGCAAGGGAAATAAAAGCAAAAATAAACTATTGGGACTGCATCAAAATAAGTTTCTGCACAGCAAAGGAAGCAAAATTAACAAAACTAAAAGGCAACCTCCTGAATGGGAGAAGATATTTACAAACGACATATCCATTAAAGGGTTAGTACCCAAAATATATAAAAACTGATACAACTCAATACCAAAAAACAAATGATTCAATTTAAAAATGGTCAGAAGACATGAACTGACATTTCTCCAAAAAAGACATCCAGATGTCCAACAAACACATGAAAAGATGCTCAATAGCACTTACCATCAGGAAAATGCAAACCAAAACTATGAGCTATCACCTCACACCTGCCAGTATGGCTAAAATTAATAACACAGGAAACAACATATATTGGCGAGGATATGGAGAAAAAGGAACTGTCTTGCACTGCTGGTGGGAATGCAAAATGGTGCAGCCACTGTGGACAACAATGTGGCAGTCCCTCAGAAAATTAAAAGTAGAACTATCCTACGATCCAGGAATCACACTACTTAGTGTGATTTACCAAAAAAATGCAAAAATCACTAATTCAAAGGGATATATGCACACCTATGTTTATTACAGTATTACTTAAAATAGCCGAACTATGGAGACAGCCCAAGTATTCATCCATAGATGAATGGATAAAGAAGATGAGATATATACATATTCACACACACACACATATATATATAAACGGAATATTGCTCAGACATAAAAAAGAAAGAAATCCTGTCATTTGCAACAACAGGGATAGAGCTAGAGAGTATAACACTAAGCGAAATAAGCCAGTCAGAGATAGGCAAATACCATACGATTGCACTCATATCTGGATAAGAAACAAAACAAATGAGTAAAGGGGGAAAAAAAAGGAGAGACAGAGAGAGACCAAGAAACAGACTCTTAACTATATAGAACAAACTAATTATTAGATGGTTACCAGATGGGAGGACGGTGGGAGCATTTGGAAAATAGGGGATGGGGATTAAAGAGTACACTTATCATGATGAAAAAAACATAAATAAAATGAAAAAAACTGCATGTTGTTTATTCTTAATTTACTTCTAGGAGTTTTTTTAAATATAGCAAGCAATAAAATACTTCATATTAATAGAAATAACAAAGCTTGGAGTGAAGAGATCAATAAGGAAGTATCAAATTAATTACTGCATTCAGTGAATATTAAGCATTTATTACTTACCATGGATTATAGAAATGTTGGGAATTCCAAAATGAAAGAAAAAACACAATAATCCCTATCGTCAAGGGATTCATAACCTAGAAAAGGAGAAACATATTTTAAATATACAATTGGCCAAGGTTTTTGCTTCAACCCCTAAACTGTTCATTTTATACTTTGCAGAAGAAATTAGAATTGTAGAAAGCATAGACACAACTTCAGTTAATATGGGAAACTCAAAATTTGCGACAAGTTTACGCAGTTTTTAAAAGTTCTATTTTGTTGTCTTTTTCTCCATTTCTTCCATTTCCTTTGCAATGTTGGCAGTTGTCTGTATTGCACTGAGAGCATGTACTTATTTCTTCTATGAAAAACTGAATGTTCCTGCAATGTCAACAGTATAATTGTGAGCTCTGAGAAGTGCATCCGTGCTTTGTCCAAATGAGCTATAGGCCACTAAATCATAACTAAGTAGACACATTTCATTCCTTTCTAAGTATTCTTAAGCATTACCATCAAGTCCCCTTGGGATCTCTTTGGAAAGAACAAATAAATACATTCTGCCTCTGTCTCATAACTATTAATTAGTAGACTGGTTTTCCATATGTAATTCAGTAAAAAGTTTTGTCCCACATTAGCAAAAATCAGACATATCTAAATGATATTTTCAAGGTGTGGGAGTTTTTTTAATTACCAAAAATATACACACAGAGATACCACTGTATCAGTCTTCCATTCTGACCATTAAGGACATTGAGGGAAGAAGCTATTCCAAGGAGCTTGAGAAAATGAAAATATTATCTTTTGTAAGTTTCTTGCCAACATTTATTAAGCACCTACTGTATGGGTGTTCTATATTGTGTTAAGTGCTTGGGGAAGGAGAACAAGAACATAGCAAGTAATTAATATTTGCTGAGTAAATAAACTACTTTATACCTACTCTAGAGAAGGGTAGAGTACCCAGGACATATAGGATATGCACAAAACTAACAGTAATATAGGCTCTTGTAAAAATTAAGCTTAAAACAGACACAAAAAAAACCAGGTACCATCAAAAGATAAAATTATTTTCCTTGAGAGGAGCCACAGAATATTTCATATGAGTAGCATTTCAGCATATTCTTGCATAGAACCAAAGTCACACTAGATCCTCAAATTTGAGAATGAACTCAAGCAGCAATGTAAAGAATTTCCAAAAACTTCACTAGGTAACAAAAATTTTATTTATTTTTTTAAAAGATTTTATTTATTTATTTGAAAGAGAGAGGGAGAGCGCACAAGCTGGAGATACAAAGGGAGAATGGAAGAAAATCTCAAGCATACTCCTCGCTGAGCACAGAGCCTGACATGGGACTTCATCCCAGGACCCTGAGATCATGACCTGAGCCGACACCAAGAGTTGGACATTTAACCAACTGTGTCATCTAGGTGTCCTGAAAATAAATATTAAAAAAAAAAAAAAAAAAAAAGATCATGTCACCTCGCTAATATAGCTAGAATAAAAATAAAAAATTCAGTTAATTAGAAATAATAGCTTATAAATAAGTCTCAGAAGGACTCTGACCTTGAGGCATGGTCTGAAACTTAAACTAAAACAAGATCATCAGTCCAGAAAAAAATTGGTTTAAAGTTGTGATTCCAAAAGAATACTACAGTTTCATTAAGTACTCAAATTATACTGACTCAGATCCCATAGTCTTGATTTCCAGAACTTAGTTTCACCACTACCTCCTCTACCAGCAAATGTTTCCCCTAATTCAATAACCTCAAAATGTCTCCTATTCTAGTCCAGTTCCTATAATATTATTTCTATAACCTATCGCCACTGGGCAGACACAAGTCTCCCACAATAGGGATTATATGTGCAACTACCTCCTGACGATGTTAGCTCCTCTCCTTTACTAACCCCTTCCCAATTCTACAAAACAGTCCCGAGAGCAATCTTTTCCCAGAAGAACTGACTTTAGAAATAGCCACTGCCTTTAGGGAAAAGCAGATCCTCCCTATAAAGGGATTCTTCTTCCCTTACAGTTCCATAGGGAAAGCTGAAGTATACAGAGTTTAATAACCCAATACCAGAGCATGTTTTGCTATTCGGTCTAAATCTAGGGAATTGAAAGTATAGTTTATGTTAAGATGACAGAGTGCCATTGAACTCTTCAGTTTCTCCTTTCATTCAAAGTTGCAGAACTAGACTTTCCCTTGCCCTTGGAGTTTCTGTTCCCAAGCCACTGTTAGCAATGTGGTAAAAATGCATAAAACTTATCTTTCTCAAGAGCAAAAATAACTAATAATAAAAATAGTAAAGTCACAGGATACTTTAAACTCACTCTTCTAAATATTTTTAACAGAAACAATCTTTAAAGTTGAAACTAACAAAACTGTTATCAGCTCATGTCTCTATAAACACACAAAGTAGCTTAACTGACTGAACATTTCCAGCTTCAAATATCTGTTTTAGTTGAGGATATTTAATTTGCATTTATATAACTTTGAGGGCCACAAACATTGTGTGTTCTTTATTTGTTTTATTGCAGACAAAATTTATCATTTTGTCTCCTAAAAGTCACCCTAAAGATATATTCAAACCTCATATTTTTGAAATTACCTTCTATTTTAAAAGATAGGGTTTTTTTTTTTTTCTTATGATTGGGACTCTCTTAAAAATTATAGGGTCCAGATTCAATTACAACCCCCAATTGAGTATTGAAAGCAAATCTATAAGATGAATCCTAAAGTCAGGCTCTCTATCTAAGTAAAGATGAGAACAGGACGTTGGAAATTCAGAAGCATCAAGAAAAGAAGAGACAAAAATATGTGGGCAGGAACCCAATTATTTGGAGATGTGATGTGTCATGACAGCAACTCAGCTGCTACAGAACTGGAAACTATAAATGTTACTTGTGATGCCAGAGTACTGAGGGAGGTCCTTCATCAGAAGACACAGAGTCCTGGTTATAGGCAACTAAGTTATCATGGCCAGGGTGGAGTCAGCCACATTAGTGTGAAGCTTCGTTTTCCAAAGGTCTGACTGGTTTCCCATCCCGCCATACCTGAAGCTCAAACCACAGGCAGAGACTGTGCAGAGGGATAAGAATCTAGGAAGAACAAGAAACTACTATGTCTTCTCATGTTAATATTCTGCCTTAGAAGTCAAAGCTCTCTACCTATTTTCAAGAGCTTCAACAACATAGTCCAAGTACAAATTTTCTTATATATTACGTTTAATAAGTGCTATTAAAATGCATCTTCTAAATCACTTCCTTACATTAAAATAGGCTCTTATTAGATTTAGAATTCTTATTTAAGGTCATGACATTAGTTTCTGTACTTCCTTGCTCTAGGAGTACTATAAATGCAATTTTCATGGATAAATCAAGCTGTGTAACTCAGGCAGAATGTTTCACTATCGCCCAAGGTAGAACTGTGAGTCTTTCATAGCAGTCAACCTAATTATCTTTTATTTTTATTCTTCCCATCAAAAGGGCACATTCATACCTTTAAAAAGAGCTTATTAAAATAGACTTCTTACATTTACATATTTCAATAATACTGTACATACTGTGAAAAAGCCAACAATATTACTGCAGCTCCTGTTAAAATTATTAACTTCTTTTATAGGCAAAACTGTCAAAAAATATTTCATTTAGGGTAAAAAGCTTTGACCCTGTTGCCTCCTAGTAGGCAACTTTATTTTGTGGCAACTAACATTTGTGCTTCAGTCAGTCACAAGTACTTGCAGTCCACCCTTGGGTTACATTCATCCATATAATGGGGCAGCAAAGACAGCATGAAGAAATGGAATTTAAGATAAACTTCAAACCTCATTAAATCAAGAGCTTCATAATACTTTCCTAACCAAATACTGGACAGGTTTGACTATGTAAGTTTCTTTTCTTCTTCCAGAAGATTCTAAATAAAAGTGGCCCAAAATGGAAAATGGCATTAAGGATATATTATCAACTGGGAAATTAGTCTATTTTCAGTATTTAGAATAAGATAACATATACATTGAGTAAAGGCAAATAAAGTAATAAGACGATGTACTTAATGTTAAAATATAATAACGCATATTATAAGCCAGATCAGAAACAAGGAAATGTTCTCCTTATAAAAATAGCTTCCAGGATTTGTCTATTACCAAACTATCTAAATTTAACTAAGGAAAGAATATGTCAATCAAAGGAGCAGAGAAGTAGGCACCTGGTCAGCAGTAGAAGACTAGAAAAAGAAGTCACTGTGAAAATACTGTCTTTGCCCTTTTAAACACTATCTAAAGAACATTAGACAACAGACTTTAAATATTCTGTCTCAGTAGCAATACCTGTGTGAAACTAGCTAAGATGAACTTTATTAAACACATACATCACTTCTCTTTTTTTTTTTTTTTTTTTTTTTTTTTTTTTTTGCTGATTTGCTTAGTCTAGTAAACACTAAGGATATCTGTGGTAGCTTCACATGTTTTGAATACTCATTCTGTACTTGTTGATTCCTATAATTTCTTATATTTTTGCATTCCTATAAAGTTGGAATTTCCAATATTATGAGTCATGGCTTCCAAAGGTAAAAGTTAAACTTCAGATTCTCAGACTTCTGATTTGTAAAGAGCTCAGAAGTCATCACTTTGTTCCCTACAAAAAGACAAAGCTAAACAAACTGCAAATCAGTGGCCTTTCTTTTACCATTAGAGAATACACATTACATAGTAAAACATCACCCCAAAATCTGGGAATATAGATAAAATAAGCAAACACAGCCAATATCAGTTAACCTGAAACCAAAGCCGCTGTAGCCAGAATAGGTAAGAAAACTTAAAGGGAATTTGATGAATTTTGAGAAACTGCATGTAGTAGACCAAACTGAAAATGAAAATGTCCTGGACAGGAGACCTAGAGGAGGTTCACATTCATGGGATTCACATCCAGAAAGTCTACGTTTCATGTGAAGATCCAAGAAAGATCCCACTCTAGACCTGACTTTGTGAAATATGCCCAGAGTTTTCCCCATAATAAAGGCCTGCTATCGAAGAAAAAGACATTACCAGACTCTTCACAGCTTAGGAAGGGCATCGTCTCCACTCCAGCCACACATACTTAAAGGATAAGAAAAAAAATGTCTGAAAATCACAGTCTAGGGACACAGGAAAACTAAAAGACTAAGATTAAAATTTCTAAAATTGAAGAATGCTTCCCCTTCTCTGTATCTTACCAGCACACAGAGGGAGCTCTGGTATAATAACTAGTTTTATAAATAACTATATAAAATATGTATAAACTATATATGGTTTTCTCATTCATAATTAATTAAAAGATAATGGCTTGTTTAAAGTAATAATAGTGATGAAGTATTTGGGTGATTATAGCATAGAGATAAATACAATGAATGGTACTAAACTTGGAATACTCTGTTATAGGGTACCTACATATATGTATAGCATATAGTGTTGTTTGAAGGTAAACTTAAATTAGCTACAAAATAATATGACAAACTCTAAAGCAACCACCAAAAACATTGTTAATGAAGTATAATTAATATGTTAAAAAAGGAGAGGATATGCAAAGGGAATGGAAATATATAAAACAATGTCAGAGAAAGCTAAAGGGGAAAGGGAAAAAAGAAAACAAGAAGAAATCCAATAAATTTCTTTGATTTGTAAAAAAAAAAAAAAGAAAAGAAAGAAAACAAGAAGAAATGTAATGAACATAAAATTTACAAAAATGTACATATTAATCCAACGATGTCAATAATCACTTTATTTTTTTTTAAGATTTATTCATTTGAGAGAGAGAGAGAGAGATCATGCGTGCACATGTGAGCACGCATGGGGCGAGGGGCTAAAGGAGGAGAGAGGGAATCTCAAGTGGACTCCCTGCTGAGCAAAGGGCCCCACAGAGGCTCAATCTCACCACCCTGAGATCATGATCTGAGCCAAAATCAAGAGTTGGACTCAACCATCAGACACCCAGGTCCTCCTTCAATAATCACTTTAAATGTGAAGGGAGTGGATACACTAATCAGAGGACAGGGAAAGATAGACCATGTTGATGTTAATACAAGAAACCTGTAGTAACTACATTTATTTCAGAAAAGCAAACTTCAGAACAAGGAAAGTTACTGGTGATAAAGTGAGACATTACAGAATGACTAATAGTTATGTACCTAGTAAAGTATCAAAATAATATGAGGCAAATCTGATCAAACTGAAAGAAGAGAGAGACAAATCCACTATATACAAATATGCTTGGAAACTTCAAAACCCTTTTTCAGCAATTGCTATATGAATCAGGTTAAAAATCACTGAGGGTACAGTTGATTTGAAAGGCACCATGAATCAGTTTTATCTAATTGACATTTATAGAAAACGTCACTCAATAATAACAAAGTACATGGAACTTGAGCTCACATGGAACATCCTCCGGGACAGATCACATTTGGGAACATAAAGCATACTTCAACAAATTTAAAAACATAGAAACTGTCTTATTAATTGAATAAGAAACTAGAAATAAGTGATAGTTGAAAATCCACAAATATTTAGAAATTAAACAAATTAAATAATACATGGTCAAATAAGTCTCAAGGGAAACATATATTTTGAACTTAATGAAAGTAAAAATATAACTTATCAAAATTTGTGAGATACAGTAAAAGCAGTGTGTACAGGGAAATATCTAACATTAAATGCACATTTTAGAAAAGAACATTTAGGGCGCCTGGGTGGCTCAGTGGGTTAAGCCGCTGCCTTCGGCTCAGGTCATGATCTCAGGGTCCTGGGATCGAGGCCCACATCGGGCTCTCTGCTCAGCAAGAAGCCTGCTTCCCTCTCTCTCTCTCTGCCTGCCTCTCCGTCTACTTGTGATCTCTCTCTGTCAAATAAATAAATAAAATCTTTAAAAAAAAAAAAGAAAAGAACATTTAGAAAAGAACTAAATGCACATTTAGAAAAGAGAGCTAAATCAACAATACCCTTAGCTTCTACTATAGGAGACTAGAGAAAGAACAATTTAAGCTTAAAACAAGTAGAAGAAAATAATGAAATTAAAGATAGCAATAAAATAGAAAAACAGAATAATAAAAGTTGGTTCTTTGAAAAATCAATGAATCTCATAAATATTCAGTGAAGCTAACTATGAAAAAAAGAGAGAAGATCCAAATTATCAATATTAGAAATAAAAGAGAGGCCATAACTACTGATTGCACAGACATTAAAGAAAAAATACCAGAAAAATGCTACAAATGTGATAATGTAGATTAAATGGACCAATTCTTTGAACGACAAAAACTATGAAAACACACACAAGGCAGAATAGGTCATCCGAATAGGCCTACATTTATTAAAGAACTGAATTAGTAGTTTAAAAACTTAAAAAAAAAATTGGGGCGCCTGGGTGGCTCAGTGGGTTAAGCCGCTGCCTTCGGCTCAGGTCATGATCTCAGGGTCCTGGGATCGAGGCCCGCATCGGGCTCTCTGCTCAGCAGGGAGCCTGCTTCCCTCTCTCTCTCTCTCTCTGCCTGCCTCTCTGTCTACTTGTGATCTCTCTCTGTCAAATAAATAAATAAAATAAAATCTTTAAAAAAAAAAAAAAAACTTAAAAAAAAAATAAATAACCACCAGGCCCAGATGCTTTTTAAAAAAACAAATGACACCAATAATTCACAACTTCTTCCAGAAAATTCTGTTTCCCAGCTTCCTTAGCAAATAGGATAGAGGCATGTGCCCTTGGCTCTGCAAAGAAGACACACAGGAGACGATGCTTGGATAAAATAAAGTCATGTCCAGGAGACATTTCAAGGAGAGAAGTAGTAGATGTCCTTGTGGAGATGTCCAACAGCCACCTAATTCTTAGACTCAGGTATAAAAAGATTGTGCCCACCAGCAGGCTATTAGAATGACTTCAATAATGTTCCTGACTGTGTAGCTTCCATGGATTCTATGATCTACCATATTTTTTAGTAAATTTCATTTCTGATTAAACTAACTAAAGCTGGTTCTGTTGTTTGCAACTATATCATTGTGAGATATTCTGCTTACCCATAAACCTCTTTATTTTTAAGCATAAAGCTTTTTTTTTTTTTTTAACTTATTTGACAGAGAGAAAGAGATCACAAGCAGGCAGAGAGGCAGGCAGAGACAGAGGGGGAAACAGGCTCTCTGCCGAGCAGAGAGCCCAATGTGGTGCTCCATCCCAGGACCCTGAGTCATGACCTGAACCAAAGGCAGAGGCGTAACCCACTCATCCACCCAGGCGCCCCTAAACCTCTTTTTAAACTAATATTTGGCTTCATACATGGACTCTGTTTAAAGAGAAAAAATATGCTTCTCTTGTCAGCAAGAGACAATTCATGTAATAGTAGTAAGTTAACAGCAGCTGCCATCTGGATAAAGGTCCCCCTACAACAATCCCTATAGCAGTATAGCATAGTTAGAAAGAAGTCAGTCTGGTTTAGCAAAAAACAGACACACACACACACGCACACGCACACGCACATGCACACACACAAGTTTTTAACCAGACAGATCTGGGGTTCAATCCTTACTCTACTTTTTCTGGTTGTTTTACATTAGGGGAGTTATAAAGACTCTCTAAATCTCCACTCACCTATAAATGCACAAAATTAAACCTACTGCCTCTGGAAGACTATCATTTGCCTGCTCATCAGTCATTTCTCTTTATTCTTGGTTAACACAGCTCCGATTTTATTCAGATATCATGTAGCTATGTCCTAACCCAGATGACATTTCTTACTGATGGTAATCCTTTCACCACTTGCCAATTAGAAAGTGGTTTATAGTTTGATAAGTAGTATGATCCAATTTTGTTCAAAGGAACCTCATAGGAAACATGCTAGAGATTTCTGGAAACGATTCCACACCCTGATAAAGACAGAATGAGAAACTGTGAGAGTGAGAAGGAAAGCAAGATCAAGAGTGAGAAGGAAAGCAAGATCAAGAGTGAGAAGCTTTCTTTCTTCCTGCCTTTGAGGACTATTGTGTGAAGATGTGATTCCTAGAGTTACAGCAACCACCTCATCACCATGTATGAAGGGAAGACCAGGAAAAGGGCAAGCCCACACTGAAGCCTACAGAATTAAGCATCAATTAATTCACTAAACCATTCTCAGAAACATCTCTGTCCAGACCCACTGTTCCAGGAAAAAAAAAAAAAATCAACCTTTAACGTGAAATCCAATTTCAGTCGGTTTGCTTGCTTCTAAAATAATTCTTGCTGAAACATTGCTTCATAGGGTTTTTTTAATAAGTACTGAATAAGATAATGTTTTTTAAACAAAATGTAGGCAAATTACCCCTCTAGTCTAATCCCTCTCATGGCTTTCCATATCACTAAGAGTGAAAGACAAATACCTACTACATTCATAATTTTGCTCTGCTCCTTCTATCTCACCATTAAATCTGACCTAATCTCCTACTGTTTTTTTCCCTGCTCCCTCTGCTCCAGCCGTTCTGGTTTCTATGCTGTGCCTCCCTCACCCAGGAAAACCCCTTCCTAAGCATCTTCACTACAGTTGTGCACACTGCATAGACAGACCTTCCTCCAGACATACTCTTGCCTAATTCTCATCCATCCCTTATGCAGACCTTGCCTCTCAGTGATGCCTTCCTGGTCACCTTGTCAGTACAATTTTCCTGTTCTACAATTTTCTTTTTCCCTATAGCACTTTTCACCTTTCTCATAGTGTATTTCTTTATTTATTATGACTATTATATGCCACCTAAATATGGGTTAGTATAGAGCTACACATGGGCAAGACTTTGTTTAATGATGGATCTCAAGGATCCAAAGCAGCCTCTGGGATATAGTATGTGCTTAAAAATATATATGTTAAATTAAGGATGAATATATGAGTATTTCCAAAATTCCCAGCACATGCTAGCTATTCAACAAATCTACCCTTAATCACAGTACACTTCCTCACTTGTACTTGCCTCCCTTGTGGTCCAAGCATGTAGTGGGAGCCACCTCACTGTTTTTCTATGGCTCTACTCTTCTTCCTCCCTTTAGTTTCTCTTTCTCCCTATCCTCTTTTTTTTTTCCCCACAGTCCTACTGCACTTTCCATGCTTACTTCCCCTGACCTTTCTCTTTGTAAGCACAAAGAGCAGCATTATTCTTATTTATTCAGCAAATATTTACTGTTTGACTAGTGTGTGTGTCGGGTATTTTGCAAGGTTTTAGATTTTGAAAGAACAATAAAACCTAATCTAAAAGGTACTCTGGTATGTATTTTCTCACACACCAATGTGCTTCAAATAGTACACTCGTGCTCTTATTCAACACAAGAATAAAGGTTTTGGTACAACGTGCCCAGGTCCAGGATGAAACATGCGTGATGGTCACTGGTCAAGAAAACAAGCAGGTTAAGCATGCTGAACAACGAACTGCAGAAGGAAAGGTCAGGAGAACTGTACCATGAATTATTGTACAAACAGAAGTTCCAGGCTATGCCACTAAGAAGATAGGAGGACAAGGGGGGGTCTTTTCAGAACATAAAGGAAGTGCTAGTCTAGGAGTAAAGGTACAGACATTATAAGTTTGTAGAAAATAGAATATATTGGCCAAGGACACAATGTCTTTTTAATGAACAAACCCTCCCAGAGAACTTGTAAAATATGACATATATTTTATATACTTGAAATTGTTGAATCATGCAAAACGTTTAAAAACTGCTCTTAAAATTATCCTATTTGGTGGCGGGGTAAAGATATTTTCACACAGTATTTTTTCAATGCAGAAATTTCCAATTCTCAAAAGCTGTCATAATGCCAAGTGAAGAAGTTATTCATCCATGAAAGTCTCCTTTGTTAAAAAACAGATCGCATTATTTATACAATCTGAATGTTTAATGAATGCATACAAATTCAAATGTCATTGTAGATAAACTAAAATTACATTTCTATCAAGGAAGAAAGCCTTTCCAACAAAGAACAAGACTTTTGTTTTAAGGTGAAAAAGTTAAAGTCTGAATCCTGTTTTTTAAAAAGTAAAGGACAGGGAAGTATATGAAGGTTTCCTTAAAGGTTATCTTAAATATAAATGTGAAACTGTATCTTTAAACAATGAATGGTGTAGACATTTCATTTTGTAGTTTAGAGAATAAATTAAAATAATATATCTTTATCCCATATCATGAGAAAACATGGTAAAAACACTCTATAAGCATAATAAATGCAATTTAAGAATTTCACTTATGTATGCAGACTGAAGCAGCATGAGCTTTAATGACTTAGACTCTTATCAATAACATTTGCCATTCACAGAAGACTTGTCATTCATAGAAGAATATGACCATAACAAAAGATTCTTGAAATTATATTTCAACTGTGTATGAAACTTTTCTCTAACAAGCTCTTATATTCAGGTTTGTAATTCCAGATATTTACTCCTCTGGAGGTCACATGAGGAACTATGACAAAAGGAAATTATCAGTTTCTCTCAATTTCTTCCTATTACAGTGGCACAAGGGAAAGATGTTTTATGAAACCATTTTCAAAATATTTCCCGAATAGCAAGGAAGACACATGGAAGGGAAAGACTTAGTTTCAATGTCTTCACATATGCTTCCCAGCAAGTTTACTCTTTCTGTAGACAAACCAAATTGGCATTAACAGTGTGCTATCTGGTGAAATTGTTTTGCCCCTTTGGGCCTATTCTAGCTGTTACTTTCTAACTAAAATTCCCACCACTAAGGTATTTTTGGTAAAAGAGTCAACAAAGAGTCAACAAAGACATTGGTGGTATCTGTAAACTGAGCTTTATTAGATATAAAGGGGTGATAGAGAGAAAAAGTTTGAGGGAAAAGGAGTCAGAAACTCTCCCTTACTATTTTTCTCACACACAATATGCCCAGTGTTGTCTGAAAGAATCATTAATCATCACTGATATATAAGTCCCAGCTGCTATGCATTCTGGAGGAAGAGGCTACTTAGTTGTCCACTTGAGAAGTTGCTCAAGTGCAAATCAATGCATATGATTTGTAACATCTGTATTTGTGAATTTCATTTGGAGGCCACTATGATTCTTTCAGATGCAAGAAACAAAAACTTCAATTAAAAATGACAAAAAAAGTAAAAGGTAATTTATTGGCTCATATAACCAGAAATAATAAAGACAGTTCTGGGTCTGGGGACTTGAATGATGTTACAAGATGCAGTCCATGTCCAGCAATTCATGATTCTTTATGTTGGCTTCATCCAGAATAATAACCTGACAGGCCACCAAAATAAAGAGTCATGATCTCTCACCCAATTCCAAGGCTTGCTCTAGTCTAAAAACTCAGAGTCTCTACAATGAGAGGAAGGCAGATACTCCTCAAAAAAAATTGTATCATATAAAATCTTATTCTCATTTTCTACAAAAGAACCTGTAGGTGCTTACCAGAAAAATTCCACTTTGGTCCTTCAGGACATCCCTCTGTTAAACAGTCAATAAGTAATATCACATTCCTTAAGGACAGAATTGATTTGAGCCACATCAAAGATTCCAGAGATGAAGATATTCAATTCTCCTGTTTCAACTGCAGAAGAGTGATGGATCTTGGACTATGAGAATGGACTACTATAAACTTATAAATCCCATACGGCATCCTGAATACTCCATTCAATAATGGTAAAATACATTTTTTTCAAGCCCACATGGAACAATCACAAAGACAAAAGACAATTTTTAAAAAGTATCCAATTTAAAAGAAATGATACAAAGTGTGTTCCCAGTCCACAATGGAATTAAACTAAGTATATCAATAACAGAAGACAGCTGGACAATCTCTAACATTTGGATATTAAAAGACACTACAAATAACACATGGTCAAATGAAAAAGTCTCAGGATAATTTGGAAAAAAAATTTTTAACTAAATGAGAGTACAGTTTATCAAAATCTGTAAGCTACAATGAAAGCAGTGATTAGAAATATGTTTATAGTGTTAAGCGTACGTACTAAAAGGAAGAAATACTTAAACTCAGTATTCTAAGTTTGTATCTTAGGAAACAAGAGACAGAAGATCAATTTAAGCCTTGTATGTATTAAAAGGAAGAAATACTTAAACTCAATATTCTAAGTTTCTACCTTAGGAAACAAGAGACAGAAGATCAATTTAAGCCTTAAATAAGCAGAAAGAAAGAAAGAAAGAAAAGAGCAGAAATCACGGAAATAAAAAATAATTCAATATTAAAAAGCAGCAATATCAATGTTGATTCTTTTAAAAGATTAATAAAGTTAATAAATTTCAAGCCAGAATGAAAGAGGGATCATCCTTACTGATCACATAAACATTTAGGGTAAAAAAGGATACTGCATAAAACTCTATCTGTACAGACTTGACCATTTAGGTCAAATGAGTCAATTATTTGAAAGACACAAATTATAAAAACTCAAACAAGGAAAAATATATAATCTAAATAACCTATATTTATTTTTAAAATTAATTAATAGCGGGGAGGCCTGGGTGGCTCAGTGGGTTAAGCCGCTGCCTTCGGCTCAGGTCATGATCCCAGCGTCCTGGGATCAAGTCCCACATCGGGCTCCTTGTTCTGTGGGGAGCCTGCTTCTCCCTCTGCCTCTGCCTGGACTCTGTCTGCCTGTGCTCGCTCTCTCTCTCTCTCTCTCTGACAAATAAATAAATAAAATCTTTAAAAAAAAATTAATTAATAGGGGCACCTGGATGGCCCAGGGGGTTAAACATCTGCCTTTGGCTTGGGTCATGATCGAGTCCCATGTTGGGCTCTTTGCTCAGGGGAGAGTCTGCTCCTCCCTTTCCCTTCTGCTCATGCTCTCTCTCTCTCTGTCAAATAAATAAAATCTTAAAAAAATAAAATTAATTAATAATCTTCCAAAAAATAAAGTGTGGACCCAAGTTGGTATCATTCACACATTCCTCCAAATGTGTAAGAAAGAAATGACACCAGTTCTCTAGACTCTTTTCCAGAAAATCAAAGTAGAGGGTACATACACTTCCTAACTCATTCATTGAGTACATTAGTCCTCTAATAATGAAACCAGAGAAAACATTACAAGAAAGGAAAATTAAAGACCAATAATTCTCATGAATGCAAGATTAGAGATGCTAAAGTCCTCAAAAAATATTAATAAGCTGAATTCAACAATGTACAAAGAATTATGAATCATAACCAAATGGGATTTATTCCAAGGAGAAAAGTTTTTGGGGGCGCCTGGGTGGCTCAGTGGGTTAAAGCCTCTGCCTTCAGCTCAGGTCATGATCCCAGGGTCCTGGGATTGAGTCCTGGGATTGAGCCCTGCATTGGGCTCTCTGCTCAGCAGGGAGTCAGCTTCCCCCCTCTCTGATGCCTCTCTGCTAACTTGTGATCTCTCTCTCTGTCAAAAAAATAAATAAAATCTTTAAAAAACTTTAAATAAAAGAAAAATCAGTTTTTTAATACATACTAGAAACAAACCATTGGAATTTGAAATTTAAATACATATATACATATATATGTATTTAAATACCACCAACAAATAAAATACTTGGGCATAAAGCTAACAAAATATCTATAGACTTTCTATGCAGACTATAAAACTGATGAAAGGATCAAAGATTTAAATTAATGGAGATATATTCTGTGTTACCAGATATCATTACATCAGTACTTCCCAACATGATCTAAAGATTGATTAAAACTCTAATCAAAATCCCAGCAACTTATTTTATAGCTAATAAACTGATTCCAAAGTTTACATGGGAAGACTAAGGACTTAGAAAAACTAACATAATCCTGCACAAAGTTGGCAATCAGGACAGTACAAGATTTGCAAAAGAGCAGACACACAATTCAGTGGAACAGAATTAAGACCCCAGAAATAAACCCATACAAATATAGTCAACTGATCCTTGAGAAAAAAGCAAGATGAATAAAAGGAGAAAATACAGACTTTGCAACAAATGGTGCTAAAACTATTATACACTACATCTAAAAAAGAGAGGAAAAAAAAGAATCTATAGCTCAAAAAATATCAAGGACCTAGGGGCACTTGGGTGGCTCAGCTGGTTAAGCATCTGCCTTTGATTTGGGTCATGATCCTAGGGTCTTGGGATTGAGCCCCATGCCTGTGTCTGGCTCCCTGCTCAGTGGGGAATTTGTTCCTATCTCTTTGCCCCTCCACCCACTCATGTGTGCTCACTCACATATACAAGCTCAGATGCCCTCTCTTATTCTCTCTTTCTCTCAAAAAAATAAATTATTTTAATAGTATATTAAAGATTAAATGCAAAATGCAAATCTATAAAACTTCTATGAGAAAATGCACATGACCACTGGTTTCAATAATGAGTTTTTTGATAAAACATCAAAACCAAGACTAATGAAATAAAAACCTGATATGTTGGGTTTGTTTTAATTAAAAATTTCTGTGAAAAATATTAAGAGAATGAAAAGACAAGCCACAGCTTGGGAAAAAATATTTGCAAAACACATATCTGACAAAGTACTCATCTCCAAGAGCTCTTAAGAGTCAACAGTAAAAATATAAGTGATCCAATTTTTAAATGGGCAAAATATCTGAAAAGAAAAAGCATCAAAGATACACCAATATTGGGGAGGAGTCAAGATGGCGGAGAAGTAGCAGGCTGAGACTACTTCAGGTAGCAGGAGATCAGCTAGATAGCTTATCTAAAGATTGCAAAGACCCACAAATCCAACGGGAGATCGAAGAGAAGAAGAACAGCAATTCTAGAAACAGAAAAATCAACCACTTTTTGAAAGGTAGGACTGGCGGAGAAGTGAATCCAAAGCGACAGGAAGATAGACTGCAGGGGGAGGGGCTGGCTCCTGGCAAGCGGCGGAGTGACAGAGCACACAATCAGGACTTTTTTTTTTTTTTTTAAAGATTTTATTTATTTATTTGACAGAGAGAGATCACAAGTAGACAGAGAGGCAGGCAGAGAGAGAGAGAGAGGGAAGCAGGCTCCCCGCTGAGCAGAGAGCCCGATGCGGGACTCAATCCCAGGACCCTGAAATCATGACCTGAGCCGAAGGCAGCGGCTCAACCCACTGAGCCACCCAGGCACCCACAATCAGGACTTTTAAAAGTCTGTTCCGCTGAGGGACATCACTCCAGAGGCTAAACCGGGGTGAAGCCCACGTGGGGTCAGCATGGCCTCAGGTCCCGCAGGGTCACAGAAGGATCGGGGGTGTCTGAGTGTCACAAAGCTCACAGGTATTAGAGCAGGGAAGCCGGCTACAGAGACAGAGCCGAGGAGTGAGCTCTCAGCTCAGGGTTACCTTGAACCAGTCGCAGGCTCGGTCAGCTCGGAGCGCAGTGGGAAACCAGGGAGTAATTGGGCGCTATTCTCTGAGGGTGCACTGAGGAGTGGGGCCCCGAGCTCTCGGGTCCTTTGGGCCGGAGACTGGGAGGCTGCCATTTTCATTCCCGTCCTCCAGAACTCTACGGAAAGTGCTCAGGGAACAAAAGCCCCTGAAAGCAAACCCGAGCTGTTTACTCAGTCCAGCCCCTGGTAAGGGCGGTGCAATTCCGCCCGGGGCAAAGACACTTGAGAATCACTACAACAGGCTCCTCCCCCAGAAGATCAACAAGAAATCCAGCCAGGAACAAGTTCACCTACCAAGGAGTGCAGGTTCAATACCAAGGAGAGCGGCAGAATTTCAGAGGAGAAAGCAAAGCACGGAACTCATGGCTTTCTCCCCATGATTCTTTAGTCTTGCAGTTAATTTAATTTTTTTTTCTTTTTAAATTTTTTTTCTGCTGCTAATTTTTTTTAACTTTTACCCTTTTCTTTTTTAACGTTTTTTAACTAGTTCACATCTAATATATATATATATTTTTTTTTCTTTTTTATATTTTTTCTTTATTCGTTTTTTTTAATTTTTTTTTTCTGAACCTCTTTTTATCCCCTTTTTCCCTCCCACGATTTAGGATCTCTTCTGATTTGATTAAAGCATATTTTCCTGAGGTCTTTGCCACCCTTTTAGAATTTTACTTGCTCCTTCATATACTCTTATCTGGACAAAATGACAAGGTGGAAAAATTCACCACAAAAAAAAGAACAAGAGGCAGTACCGAAGGC